>NC_141873.1:408854829-409157860 GCF_056163025.1 Triticum urartu
CATTTAGGTTTGTCGGCGTTGCAGGGACGGATCCATGCGCAAGCGTCGTGCCGTTTGGGAGCAGCTCCATTAGTTGGCGTCAGTTGAGCGGGCAACTAGGTCAAACACATTAGCCGCGAAGGAGTGGATTCATTCAAATAGATGCTGAGAAGGCAGACATCACTGGGTCAGGCCCGAGCGACTTGGGGATGATGCAGCCCGTGGGGCGCCCCCAACAAAGTAAGCTAACAACATCAAATAAAAGGGATACATGCCGCAGGGACGGACCCACGCGGCCTGGGAATAATGCAGCCCTGGGGGGCACTCCCAGCTGGAAATGAAACTTGAAAGATGTCACCTGATGATGTTGAGGACGAAGGAGTGTTGGTGTAGCAGACTCGGTGGGCTGCGGAAGCCGATCCTCACGAGCCCCCAGGCCCAGGGGCCTCGGGAGGCTCCGGAGGCGCTGGTGGCACTTCGCGGACCATATCCATCTCCGCCAGGGCTGCGGAACATCTGGCCTCTTGAGCCTCCATGATGCCCCTCATGAGGCGCTGGTACGTGGCAGCCGCGTTCGGCAAGCTGTAAGGCATGCGAACGTAGCTGTGGGGTGGACCTTCGCAGCGCCCCACTCGCGAGGGCCAGAGGCGCTCCAGAGAGGCGACTCGATTGAGCCCTGGTATGTCGATGCAGACGCGCAGCCCACCATCCTTGCCTGGATGGGGAGCCACAGCTGGTAGGCGGCGGCCGCCTTTCATGACCCTTGACTCCTGTAGCTCCAGAATGGCCTTGCTGACGAACTCCTGAGGGTCTGGCCCTCCTTGCCTTACTCCTTGAGGGAAACGTGCTCCGAAACACGCCTCCATGTGGTGCCCAAGCGCCTCCCTCGTGACCTTAGCCAGGTCGGTGGCCCTCCAGGGGAGAGCCGCCGAGCCCTGCCTGAGGAGGGCGCTGGGCGCGCTTTCCTATGCATGGAAGGAGGTTCCCCTAGGCAGGCGCGGGCCCTGAGGGGCCGGGTCGGACGGTGTCTTCTTCTTCTTGGGGGCGGTCTCGGGAAGCCTCCTGCTTTCGCGATCCGGGTCTTCCAGTGATGCGACCTGAAAGGCTCGTTCCAGGGAACACACCGCGTCCTTCTCTTCACAGGGCACCGTGATGACTCCGCCACTTCCTGGCATCTTGAGGACGTTGTAGCCGTGGTGAGTTACGGCCATGAACTTGGCCAGCGCTGGGTACCCAAGGATGGTGTTGTACAGCAGGCGAATGTGAGCGACGTCGATGTCCATGAGCTCGGTGTGGTAGTTGTCGCGCGCCCCGAAGGTGACAGGGAGGCGGACCTGCCCAATCGGGACAGTGGAGCCGTTGGTGACTCCGGAGAAAGGCTTGGTTGGCTGAAGCTGGTTGTAGGGCACTTGGAGATTGTTGAATGTTTCCACGAACAGGACGTTGAGCCCTGCCCCGCCATCGATGAGGGTCCTGGTGACCACCACGTTGCTGATGATTGGGGAACAAAGCATCGGGAGGACTCCGGCTGTGGCCGCACACTTGAGCTGATCTGCTGAGCTGAACATGATGGCGCACGCCGACCACCTGAGAGGGCGCGTGCCTTCGAGCTTGGGGGGGGACTACATTCACTTCACGGGCGAACTGCTTGAAGATGCATTGAGAGGCTGGGGCTTGAGCCCCGCCCAGGATGCAGACGATCGCGCGCGGCTCGTGGAAGCCCCCAGCCCCCTCGTCCTGATGGCGGTCCTCGTTTCTCCTTGGCTGCGACGGCAGCGGAGGGAGGCCTGTGTTGCCTTGCGGGCGATCCTCGCGAGGCTGATCCCTCCAGTCTCCCTCGTGAGGCGGGTCTTGCCAGCGATCCTCGCAAGGTCGATCGCGCCACCCGTGGCGCGGGCTGCGGTCTTCCCAGCGTCCTGCGTTCCTTCCTCCTCCTCGACCGTAGCCCCGGTCACTGCGGTCTGGGCGACGGCCGATCCTTCCTTCTCGCACGGCTCGGAGCTCTTGACATTCGTTGGTGTTGTGGGTGTGGAGGTCGTGGTACACACAGTACCGACTGCCCTTGGAAGGTTCGGGCTGATCTCTGCCCCGCTTGGTGTCTGGTTCTGCCGCGAGCACGGCAGCCCCCTTGCGCTTCACATCCTTGGCCTTGGGCTTCTTCTCTTCTGGGTCTGCGGCAGGCAGCTCGAGGAGGGAGAGACGCCCTTTCTCAGCCCTGGCGCACTTGGTTGCCAAGTTGAACAACTCCAAGGAAGTGCACAGGTCTTCTTGCATCGCCAGCTCCTCCTTCATCTTGACATCGCGCACGCCATCGGAGAAGGCTGAGATGATGGCCTCCTCGGTCACCTTGGGAATCTTGAAGCGTGCGTTGTTGAAGCGCTGGATGTACTTCTGCAGGGTCTCTCCGGGTTGTTGCTTGATGCGGCGCATGTCACTCACGGCGGGTGGCCGGTCGCGAGTACCTTGGAAGTTGGCGATGAAGCGAGTGCGCATCTCGTCCTAGGAGGAGATCGTGCCTGGAGCCTGGTTCAGGAGCCAGGTGCGGGCCCCGTCCTTGCGCGCCATGGGAAACCAGTTCGCCATGACCTTCTCGTCTCCGTTGGCAGCTTCGATGCCTAGCTCATAGAGCTGGAGGAACTCCGCAGGGTCGGCCGTGCCGTCGTAACGAGGAGGCAGATCTGGCTTGAACTTGCCGGCCCACGCAACGCTGCGTAGCTCGGTGGTGAAGGCACGTCAGCCTGCTGTGGCCACGGGAGGCCTTGGGTGACGGAGAGCATGGTCTTGCATATCCCCACGCGCTGCAGCTGGGAGCAGCACGGGGTCTTGACGTGTGGGAGCAGGAGCATGGTGGCGACGTGCTGGAGCAGGGAGCGCCCGGGCAGCTTCTTGCGGGCGTGGGACTTCTTGGCAGCTCTGCTCTTGCCGCGCTGGCACCTGACGGAGCGGGTTCCGCCCAGGGGCCACGCGCCTTGGAGCCATGGCGCCTTCTTGAGTAGGAGGCAGCCGGGGCGCCGCCGGAGCGTCGTCGCCCGCGCGGGGCGGGGTGCGGTGCAGCGGAACAGACGGCGCAGGAGAGCCTCCTGCGGCACGGACGAGCTCGGCGACCCAGTCGATCCATTCTTCATAGACGTCGTCGACGGGACGGTAGCGCAGGAGCTCGTTTGCCACGATGAGCGCAGCTCGAGCCTCCATGGGTGCGGGACGAAGAACCAGCTGGGGTGAGCGAGGGAGTAGCGGTGCGACCGTCTTGCCGCACGGACGGATGCTAAGACGACGCTTGCTGCTCGTCCCCCGCCGGGCCGGTGGCGGCGTTGACAGCAGGTGACGGGGAACGGCGAGGACGCCCACCGACAGTTGCCGTCTGGGCGACGCGGGAAGCAAGAGTGGCTCGGCGCTCGGCGCGGGCCCGACGAGCGTCAGACATGGACGCGATGGTCGGAGGAGAACGGGGTGGTGGAAGACGAATTCCGGCACACCCCTACCTGGCGCGCCAAATGTCGGATTTCGGGTTCCGGCAGACCCTTGAGGTTCGAACACTGGGGTGCGCACGGAGATTTCGCCTTCTACCTACCTGCACCCCTCCGCCTCGCTAAGATCTAAGCTATGGAAAGAACAGCACAAGAGACATAGGGTTTATACTGGTTCGGGCCACCGTTGTTGTGTAATACCCTACTCCCGTGTGTGGTGTGGTGGATTGCCTCTTGGGCTGATGATGATGAGCAATACAAGGAAAAACAGCCTCGCGAGGGTCTGTTCTTGGCTGGGGGGATGAACTGCTAGGAGGAGTTCAGTCACCCCTCTCTCTCTCTCTCTCTCTCTCTCTCTTCTCGATTCTCTCTCTGATTTCGATCTCTTGATTACGACCCCCCTACCCTGTGGGTGGCTAGTCCTATTTATAGGCAAAGGCCCTGGTCCTCTTCCCCAAATATTGAGCGGGAAGGGAGCCAACAATTGGCCATTTTGAAGGGGAACATCTGGTACACTTATCCTGACTAAAGTTGGTCCTCGCCTGCCAAAGGCTCTGGTGGTGACGCTGGCTTTGGCTCCACAATGACTTCCTCCCTGCCGTTGGACTGGTCTTGGTCTCGTTGCACCGAAACGGGTGCCTTTGCTTGATGCTCTCGCCTGCGCTTTCTCCCTTTGCACCAAAAAGGAAAGGAGGACACTGCGCGGCTGGCGCCCGCCTGGCGCCTTTGGTCGTCATGGCTTGCGTCACGGGCACCCATGAGGTACCCCGCCTTGATCTCTCCGCCTCCTCGCGAGCCAGCTTGATGAGGCCGTGCCTGAGGAAGCTCCATGTCGTCCGCCCCGCGAGGCTTGACCCCTCGCGAGGGTCTTGGGTCTGTGTCGATGAAGATGGGCCGTGCTGGGCCCCCTTTGAGCCATGCCGCAGGCCGCAGGCAGGCAAGTCTGGGGACCCCCGTTCCCAGAACACCGACAGATATCTCAGAAGATTCGCATTTCCACTGCTAATTTGTTTAAGCTAACTCGAGCTTGTTATCTCATTCAAGCCATTAAATTTAACTGGCACAATTTCTCTTTTAAATCGTTCGATGGTGCTTCTTTTGAGTGGGCCCTAACCAACAGGTCTTTTCCCAAGATCTTACCTGACTCTTCTAATCTTCCCGGAGTTACTCTCAAATTCTTTTCCAAGTTGACGTAAGAATGAACTGTCATCAGTCAAATGTATTTCACCAAGATCTTTCAAATTCTTTCATCGTTGGTTCAACCTTTCTAATTTTCATCCCGGAGTATCTCAACAATTCATGGTGGTGTTTCTCATCGTCATTCTCAGCATTTGAAGACCGAAGAAGAGTTTTTCCTCCAAATCTTATCCGTTCTCTTAGAGATGCGTAGTTCAACCTTGCCACCATCCTCTCATAATTGTGTTTGATTGTGAGAATTCTTTTCACCCGTCCGGAGCAATTCAGGAGTCTTTTCAGTTTGATTCTCCGGAGCTCATCATCTCAGAATTATCCATTCGAGCTTCCAGCTCTCGTTCTCCAAATCTTACCAGTGCATCGCCCAAGTATTCCCTAGTCAGCTCGTGATCTCTTCGTTCTCATATTTAAATTCCCTCAAGTATCTTTACTCGTTCTCTAATTCTTCCCGGTGTTTCCTTATCTTTTCTTCATTCATTTTCAATTCTTACGGTGGTTCGTTCAAGAATTCTCTTCTGTTGTTATCATATCAATTTATTCGTTGTTTCCAAATCCTATCGGTGGTTCGTTGAAGACCTTTCTCAAGTTTGCGCTATATCTCTCTTAATCCTTTTTACGAGAAGAAGTAGTATGCCAAATCCGTTGTTTGTCATCAATCTAAATTGGTGAAGGATACGCATAACATAATTCCTATTCTCGCTTCATCCAAATGATGGATTCATTCTTCCGGAGTGTGCTCTCAATGAGTAAATTCTTGGTTCAAGTGCTTCATACTTTCCAAGAGTTCCAAGATCTCTCGGTTATATCATCACTAAGCTTCATCTAATCTTTGCAAGGCTTCAATCTTGTTCGCTTCAAACCTTCAATTCTTTTATGTTATCTTTTCCTATCCGGAGTTCTTCATGGAGGCTCAACATGGTGGTTCATCAAGGATTCTTTTCATTCTTCAATTGTTCTTTAATATTTCTCTCGAAGTTATGATCCACCAAGCTATTCTCAAATTTAAACATGGTGTTCAACACATGTCTTGTTTTGAGGAGTTTATGCATTCTTCATCTTGCATCCCGAAGTGTAATTCTTTCATATCTCATCTTTTGAGGTGGTGTTATGTCATTGTTCATAATTTACCTTCGTGTTTCATGATTCACAAGTTCAGGAATGAGATATTATCTTGGTATAGGTTACATCTAAAGCATTCCATTGGGAATGTTGCTCTTTGTGATGATCACCTATGATCCAAGTTCTCTTATCACCTCCGTGGAAGAAGCTTTCTATCTTTTCTAGCTCTCAATCAAATCTTTTCCCATGAGTGGCAGGTTGTCACCTCATAATTTTGAGATGTCTTCCATAAGCCCACATCAAGCTTATCCTTTCGTTGTTGAAAATCCAACAACTCCATTCTAGCATTTGTTGTAAGCGTGCTCTCTCAAGATCTTGTTTCCATCCATTCATTTCATTCCATTCTTTCTTCTTCCGGAGGCATTGTGATGTTGCTCTCTTCACTCATCATCTCGAATCATGAGGATCATGTGCTTTCCATGCTTATCCATTTAAACGGAGTGTTGTGTCCTCCGCTCAAGTTCTTTTCATCTTATCAGGTCTTGCATCTCATTTCAACCGGAGTGTTGTCCGAATTTGTTCTTGTTCCTCTTTTCTAACGGAGTGTTTTCAACTTCGATCATCTCCGTCATTTTCTATTCTCAAATGGTTTAACCTCTCAAGGTTCTTTGCTTTCACTCGTTTGTCAAAGAAGCAACTTTGTTTTACCTTTTCTCTTCCTCTTTCGTTTTCCCTCCGGTGCCATCCTAGATCTCGGGACGAGATCCTCTCATAGTGGTGGAGTGTTGTAACGCCCCGGATACAACTTTCCATATTTGTAACTCTGACTCTTGCCTTTTCCGGAGATGCGATATGAGATTGCCTTTGATGGTTTGGTTTTTGTCTTCCGTTCTGCATTTTGTTCATCTCATGCATTTCATATCATGTCATCATGTGCATCGCATTTGCATTCATGTTCGTCTCATGCATCCGAGCATTTTCCCCGTTGTCCGTTTCGCAATCCGACACTCCCACATGCACCCGGCGCACCCCTCTTGTCTCTTTTCGTGAGCGGGAGTTAAACATTCTCGGAATGGGCCGAGATTTGTCAAGTGGCCTTGGTACACCACCGGTAGACCGCCTGTCAAATTTGGTTCCATTCGGAGGCCGTTTGATGCTCCAACGGTTAACCGGGTAACCGCAAAAGCCCCTTGCGTGTTGCAGCCCAACACCCCTCCAAAACAGCCCAATAACCCATCCAAACCATCTCCATGTCCTCCGTCATTGAATCACGATCGTGTGAGCGAAAACTACACCTCATTTGGACACTCCAAACTCCCTCTACCTATAAATATGTGTCTCCCCCAAAAAAATCGCAGGTGAAACTCTAGATTACCCCTCTTGCGACAAACCTACTATGCGGCTATGCCTCTAAGTCGTGCCCCGACACGTGGGAGATATAGCCGCATTGTGGGTGTTACAGGCGTGGTCAACGTGGTCAAGGAATGACTTACATTGGAAGAGGACTGTATGTGGAGAGGTTGATAGCTGGGTCCATGACCGCAACAACGAAGTTCCTCCTTATTACATGCAAATGATGATTGCTTCACCTGACAGTAGGGACCTATCGAAAGGGCCTATGTTGTAATACCCCGGATGTAATTTACCTTATTTGTATCCTAACTCTTGCCGTGTTCGGCACTAAGTTATTTTATTTCCTCGTTGTCGGGTTTTTGTCTTCGTGTGTTTTGTCTTTGTCATGCATCTGATATCATGTCATCATGTGCATTGCATTTGCATACGTGTTCGTCTCATGCATCCGAGCATTTTCCCTGTTGTCCGTTTTGCATTCCGGCGCTCCTATGTCCTCCGGTGGTCCTTTCTACCTCTTTTCGTGTGTGGGTGTTAAACGTTTTCGGATTGGACCGATACTTGTCATGCAGCCTTGGTTTACTACCGGTAGACCACCTGTCAAGTTTCGTGCCATTTGGACTTCGTTTGATACTCCTACGGTTAACCGAGGGACCGAAAAGGCCTCGTGTGTGTTGCAGCCCAACACCCTTCCAATTTGGCCCAAAACCCACCAAAAACCCCTCCATCATCTAGAGCGTTCGATCATGATCGTGTGGCCGAAAACCGCACCTCATTTGGAGCTTCATAGCTCCTCCTACCTCTATATATAGACCCCCTCTTGAAATTCCTGGATCTCCTTTTCCCCAAACCCTAAAATTTGCTCTCGCCGCCGCAGGACAACGTCCGGTCCGGCTGGACACCACCGCCGCCGCCAACCACGACCCGCCACCTGTCGCCCGCCTCCTCTAACTCCGCCGCGGCCCGCGAGGCCCGCCGCGGGCCCACCCCGGCCCAAGGCACGCGCCGCCGCCTCCTCTCGCCGAGCTGCCCCGCTCCTCCACCGGGCGCCGCCGCAGTTTTCCCGCGCCGGCCGCTGCCGCCATCGCCGCCGACTCGCCGCGTGCCCGGAGCTCCGGCGCCGTCCTGCTCCGGCGTCGCCCCACACCGGCGCCGCCCCGCTCCGCCGACCTCCGCCGCGGTGCTGCCTCTCCGTCCTCCTCCCGGCCGGCCAAGTCCGGCGACTGCAACTCCGGTGCCGGCGAACCTTGGTATGTGCGCTACTATAGTGCTCGTGCAACCAGATCCAGATCTACCGAGGGTTGACTTCTCCCCGAAACCCCAACTTTTTAGCATTTTTCTGCATGCCATAACTCTGCATCCGTAGCTCCGATTCATGCGTGTAGCATATCAAAATGTTCGTCTCGACGAGTACATCATTTCATCTCATTGCATAATTTTCATTTGAGCTCATCTTGATGCCCGGAATGCTGTTGGAAGAGGGCTATGTGAGGAATATTTCAGATCTGTTTTAGCAAATGGCCTTTTGTCATTTTTGCCATGATTAATGTGTGCATGCTATGATCCTGAGCTCTACATGTGTTTTCTAGAGTGCCATGTTATATTTACAGAGGTGCTTGTCATGTATTTTTGTGATCTATGTGGTGAATAGCACAAGCATGCAAAGTAGCGTAATCGTTGATGCTGATTTCAGGGACTTAGAATTTCTCTAAGTCTTTGTCCTGCTTTTATCTTTATACCATATGTTCATGTTGTTTCCTAGTGATCCGTGCCTCTTTTGAGGATGATCAGTAAGGATATTTTGTTAATATTGTGGTGCTCTATACATCCATGTCTTTTTTTGCATTTATGGAGCACCCTAGCTTGAGTCAATCGAGCTCTACTTTTGCTATAAAATGATCCTAGCAGATTGTTGACATGTTAGCGATTTTGCCGAGGATGTTGCTATTGATCCACGCATGTTATGTTGTTGTTCTTGCCATGTCTAGCTTCTATGCCATGTATTCTTGATGGGTGCATGCTTAGTTTGTCATGCCATGCTCTGTAGTGAGTGCATCGAGCTCATAAACATGCCTACTTGTTAATCTGTTTGCATGCTTCAGTTTTTCATAAAGTCTGAATCTGTTTATGTTTTTGCTTTGTTCACATGCTTGCAATTGTATTTTCTGATCCCTTTTGGCTCAAGTTCACTAAGGGACTTTTGTTATGTGCTTTGAGTAGCTCCATGCCATTCCTTGCTTTGCCATGATATGTTCCTGTAGCTTGTAGTTTTCATGCTCTAAAGGTTGCTTCCTGATGATAAATTCTAAACTTGTGTTAATTTCACCAAGTACGAAACCTGTTATCATTTGCACTTTTGCCATGCTTGTTTGAACCTGTTAATGGACGAATTAGCCATACCTCAGTGTTCATCTTTTGTCAAGCTTCATGAGTGCATCGCTGCCATGTATTTGTTTGCCATGTTCGAGTGCTGTAGCATATTTATCTTGATGCATTTAGATGGCTACCTGCTGATTATCGCAGACCGGTGCCATATTTGTTTTACTTGCCATTTCCAAACCGTGCATCCGATTCCGGTGATCTTTATATCGATTACAACCAAAATCACCTCACCTTTCCAGTGGCACTCTTGGATTTCTAAGTTGAGGCCAGGTTCAATCATTCCTTTGCAAATCATGCATATGCATCACATACCGCATCCCGCATATCATACCATGTTTGCATCATGTTGCTTGAGCATTGCACGTGGTTGATTGTGTACGTTTTGCTTGTTGTTCTTGCTTGGGTAGAGCCGGGAGACGATTTCGTGAACGAGGAGCCCGTTGAGTTCGCTTTGGAGGATCAAGGCAACTCTGAGAACTTTGCAGGCAAGATGACCATACCCTCGAAATCACTTCTATCTTTGCTTGCTAGATGCTCGCTCTTTTGCTATGACTATGCTACGATACCTACCACCTGCTTATCATGCCTCCTAAATTGCCATGTCAAACCTCTAACCCACCATGTCCTAGCAAACCGTTTTTTGGCTATGTTACCGCTTTGCTCAGCCCCTCTTATAGCGTTGATAGTTGCAGGTGAAGATTGGAGATCGTTCCTTGTTGGAACTTGTTTATTGTTGGGATATCACCATATTATCTTGTTTATCTTAATGCACCTGTATACTTGGTACAGGGTGGAAGGCTCGGCTTTATGCCTGGTGTTTTGTTCCACTCTTGCCGCCCTAGTTTCCGTCATATCGGTGTTATGTCCCCGGATTTTGCGTTCCTTACACGGTTGGGTTATAATGGGAACCCCTTGACAGTTCGTCTTGAATAAAACTCTTCCAGCAATGCCCAACATTGGTTTTACCATTCGCCACCTAGCCTTTTCCCTTGGGTTTCACGGACTCAAGGGTCATCTTTATTTTAACCCCCCCGGGCGAGTGCTTCTCTAAGTGTTGGTCCAACTGAGCGATGTCCGGGGCTACCAGGGGCAACTCTGGGCTGGCCTACCCGACGTCTTGCTCATCCGGTGTGCCCTGAGAACGAGATATGTGCAGCTCCTATCGGTATTTGTCGGCACATCTGGGTGGTGTTGCTGGTTTAGTTTTACCATTGTCGAGGATGTCTTGTAACCGGGATGCCGAGTCTGATCGGATTGTCTTGGGAGAAGGAATATCCTTCGTTGAACGTGAGAGCTTGTGATGGGCTAAGTTGGGACTCCCCTGCAGGGTTTTGAACTTTTGAAAGCCGTGCCCGCGGTTATGGGTAGATGGGAATTTGTTAATGTCTGGTTGTAGATAACATGAAACTTAACTTAATGAAAATGCAGCAACCGCGTGTGTAACCGTGATGGTCTCTTCTCGGCGGAGTCCAGGAAGTGAACACAGTGTTGGAGTAATGCTTGACGTAGGTTGTTCTAGGATCACTTCTTGATCATAGTTGTTCGACAGTGCTTTTGCCTTCTCTTCTCGCTCTGTTTTGCGAATATGTCAGCCACCATATATGCTAGTCGCTTGCTGCAGCTCCACATCATACCTTTGCCTTTCCTATAAGCTTAAATAGTCTTGATCGCGAGGGTGCGAGATTGTTGAGTCCCCGTGACTCACAGATTACTTCCAAACCAGATGCAGGGACCGATGCTACCGCTCCAGACGATATGACCGAGCTCAAGTGGGAGTTCGACGAAGACTCTCGCCGTTACTACGTGTCTTTCCCAGATGATCAGTAGTGGTGCCCAGTTGGGGCGATCAGGGACCGTGTCGCATTTGGGGGTTGATCTTTATTTCGGTACCGTAGTCGGACCATGAGTGTATTGGATGAATGTAATGACGTATTTATGTATTTGTGTGACGTGGCGAGTGTAAGCCAACTATGTATCTTTCCCCTTTATTTATGTACATGGGTTGTTTGCGAAGATTACCTCTCTTGCGACATTGCTTTCAATGCAGTTATGCCTCTAAGTCGTGCTTCGACATGTAGGAGATATAGCCGCATCAAGGGCGTTAGATATGTATTTTGGATTAGCTGTATTTTGCAAAAAAATGTTTTCCCCCTGACAGCTGGGACCCACTAGCTATATCTTCAGACGCAAGGAAAGTGCCTCCATATTAGGCGCGAAAAAGATGAATCCTCCCCCTGACAGCTCAGACCCACCATCAATAACTTCTCACGCAAGGAAGTGCGTCCTTATCCTCCCTGACAGTCGGGACCCACCTGGTCGAAGCGTACGTAGCGTTTTCGCGAACGTGTACGTACATACTAGTCGATTGGTCTGTTTGCAATGATGGACGGTGGTCGAGCAAGCAGCGGCACGTATAGTAGTAGAGCCCCTGACGTAGCAGTTAAGGCAGTCCCTTCTAAACCGTGTATACATACGTACAACCACATGCCAAAAAATACAGCCACATACGTACATACGCGCGGGGTCTCGAACGCGTACTCGCGCATATGCATGGCCACGACTCGTGTACATGGAGAGCCAACGGATGACAACAATGGCGTCCTGTTCATCGGGCAACCAACCGGCTGGGTCAGAATGGAGAAATAGCGTCATGTTCATCGGGATGCAACAGACAGGGTCTGAATGCGTCATGTTCATCGGGATGCAACAGACAGGGTCGGAATGCGTCCTGTTCAACGGGAGCCAACCGGCTTGGACGGAACAACCGAAACGGGGTCTGCCGTACCAATAGTATGGAGGAAACGGACTTGTGTTCGAGCTGCTACGGTCGAAACGGAGGTCCTATTCATCGGGAGGGGTGTGGCATACCGCAAAATGGAGGAAACGGACTTGTGTTGGAGCGCTACAGTCGAAACAGGGGTCCTGTTCATCGCGGGGGGTGTGGCGTACCGCAAAACGAAGGAAACGGACTTGTGTTGGAGCGCTATAGTCGAAAGGGGGATCCTGTTCATAGGAGGGTTCTGGTGTACCGCAAAACGGGACTCCATAGGCTACTGTTCACCCATCGCCGACTTCCTTTAGCCTCCACCTGCACTGTTCATCCACCGCGTCTTCCTCCTACCCCCACTAGCTAATATTTATCCACGGGCTACTGTTCATCCAACCCTCCACCGGCTACTGTTCAGCCAGCCCTCCATGGTGTCCTGTTCATCCACCCCAACCAGCTCGGCTGCGGCGGCCTCCTCTCGGGGTCCTGTTCATCCAGCGGCAATGGCCTATATATACTACCACCGTACCACGGGCTACTGTTCATCCAACCCCTACCGGGAACTTTTCATCCAACCCCAACCACGTACGTCTCGACTCGTTCAACCGCAACCCCCACGTTCACTTTTCATCAAGAAGCAGCAACGCACAGCAATCGATCACTCGGGTTCAGTTAGCAGCCAAGGGATCGATCGCTCGGGTTTAGTAACGTAGCTAGCGCAATCGCTCGGGTTCAGTTAGAGCCCAACTCCTCGCGCACGCACACGTGTACATGTATGAGAGAAACGCGCAATCCCTCCGTGCATCGCTCGGCCCCAACCACCCACCGTAACCGGGAACTCCCTGAAATTTTCCTCGCCCTCGCTTCTACCACGATTTTTCCATCATGGACGACCCAAAGAATGTCATGCAGGTGCGTCTCCGGCCCGCCCAGGACGAAAAGCCCATTTTCTGTCATGATTTTTTGTCATGGAAGTAGGAGCCCACCACATCTATGATGATACTGGGTTTTGTCACAATTATCGTCATAGAAGTGTCATAAGCATGACAAAAAAATCGTTCGGCCAAAAATGTCACGGATGTGTCTTTTTTTGTAGTGGTATCACCTTAGGAAAACTCACTTTGAAGGCAAGGCTAACAATGAAATTGCCCAAACATCTCTAGTGGAATATATTATAGATGAAAACTGGATAGCCCTTGTTAAACATTGGTCTAATCCAAAGTATTAGGTAGGGTATATGTATTTGATCTTATCACATATTGAACTCGTATTTACATATGTGCCTTACAAGTGTATCTTCTTCTAGCCTAACAATTTGAAGAACAAGACCAACCATTCTAAAGTGAAATTCCAACAGACAACAGGATCTCGCAGCTATATTGCACACTACGAGGCTCTTGTAAATAGCTGCTAGTTGCTTCTTTTTTCTGTGCCATATTATCGTATCTATATTGACTTAGTCCAAGTACAGAGGAAAGCCCGTGCGGACCAAGAAGAACCTGAACTGAATGCATTGAAAATCTTCAAGGATTGCCACACCAGCACGATGAAGGTCATGAGCACACCAGTTCAAGCCGCTGTTGTAAGTCCTTACTCCTCATGCCTTTGAACTACTTGCGATTGTGACGTGTTCATTTAACTGCTTGGTTTGCAACCAATGGCAGTTACATTGTTCACTTTTATACACAGTTGTCTTAACGTATCATTTCACCTTACATGGTTTAAAAGAGAGGAAGGATATTCTTTTGGTCTTGATCTGTAATCTAGTTGTGATACTCACATGCCCACACAATGATACAATAACCTGTTTGTTTGATATCAATATATGTCTGTCCATGATATGAAATGTCATACTATGTTCATCCTACTTTAAATCATGTCTGTTTATCCTTAAATGTCAATGAATGTGAGGAAATAGACAATAAAGTAGGCAGTTACATGGACATATGTTGTGAAAGTGATTTTATTATGTATTTGGCACTACAATACATGCTAATGTATTACAGTAGTTCACCAAAATAAGTTATGTATAAACGTGAAAACTATTTTGTTTGTTTTTGTCTCATTAGTAACTTATCTGGTACACTAATATACAAATTCAAACTTTCAGCAAGCTATGGAACAAATGATTGAACAACCACAACCACCTGAAGGTGACGAGGCTACCACAGGCACAATGTCACCTCTCACTGCAGTGTGTCAGTATCTCTCCACTAACAGTGCAAAAATCACCTTCGTGCATAATTCTGGGTTGGTTGTCAAGGTAACCTCGTACAAATCGCCTACTGAACAAAATCTTCCGGCTAGACAGAGTGATATATCCATGCTCCAAACACAAGTACAATCCCTAATGGAGGTCGTTTTGGAAACAAGAATAGTGGTTGACAAATGTTGTCAAGATATGAATGGTTTTGAAACCAGACTATCAAACATTTGCTTCGTTGTTCAAGGGAAATGGTGAAAAAATGGGGAAGATCATGCTGCTCCATCAGATTTTACAGCCTGAAACATTAGCACTCAGGTCAAATGATATGTGCTTCTATACATCTGATGGTGCTTTTATCTGCAAGGACTGTAAACTTTATGCCAACAGGCCTTTTGTTGTATGGCTAGAATTTTTTTGTTGTGAAACAACATTTATCGTGCTACCAAAGGCTGTAGAAATTATGACGCTATTTTTGTATAGTGTAGGTTTATCCTAGTAATGTATTCGGCCGAAAGCTTCGTAGGAGCCCAACGTGCCAACCTCATCGGGCCCACAATTCTAATTGGGCTAAAAACGATTATGGACCGTAATTTGCATGTAACCCACTAAAACTATCTAGGCATAAATCAGCATAAGCTCTTATTTTTGGTAGGCCTCTGCCCACAGTGGGCCTTAAATAGGGCTAAACATAATTTGGACCCTCAGTAACAACAGGCCGTTAACATGTGTAAATATCTCGAGCCCATAAATAACATGGGACTTTAATAGGCCAAAATTGAGATTGGGCCCTAATTGTGCGAAATAACCCACTGGTCATTAGCAGGCCGAAATGTATCTCAACTCATGGTGTCCCATTTACAATGCAGATCATTCACACGCCAAAATTCAGATGGGCCGTACATGCATCGACCTACTACACGGGCCTTTACCGGGCTGGAAGTGCGGTCGGCTTGATTAGTATCAGTTTTATATGGTCCGTTAATAGGCCCGATGTGACGTTGGGCCACATATGGCACATGGACTTCGTCCGGTGTTAACAGGAGAAAAGCACAACAGGCTGGAAGTGGCCCAAATCTACAGTGGGCATCTACCAGGCCGAATGTCAGACATGGCCGAATATGACCCAATTCCTTCATGGTCGTTTATGGGCCGAAAGTTTCATTGGCCAATAAATGTGCCCAAATGAACCAGGACCTTTAACAGGCGACAAACACACCGGGCCGTAATTCGTCACAAATACTTAGCAGATTGTTAACGGTCCAGAAGGGACAATGGGCCGCAATATTGAGAAGTCTAGAACGAGCCATTGACGGGCCGATTTGACACTAGTCGTGCGGGCCTTAACTATGAATGGGTCATCTGCAAGTAGGCCGTAATGGGCCAGCCCGCTAATTTTGACTGGGCCAGCGTTTTTAACCTAAATGGGCCGCTGTTGGGCCGTGCCACATGTCGATGTATCATAGGTACCTCCTGTCCATTGGGTGGTTGACATCTGTCATTTCACTGTGCTGACACGTGGTTGCTATAGCCAATGAGAATTTTACATGTGGAAAATCCCCATTGGTCCCAGCTGTTAACGGGTTATCGGATCCAAACCGGAACCCGATAGCTTAACGGTGACCCGTTACGGTGGATGCCACGTGTCGGTGACCATTGACGAAATCACTTCCATGACACGCCATTTATCGTCATGGAAGTGGACACTCCTGTGATGATAATTTTGGTATTGTCATGGAACACTTCTACGACATCACAAGTATGACTATCTTGATTCTGTCATAAAATCGTCATGGATGTACATGCATGACAGAGAACGTGACCTACTGTGACAAACACGTATCATCACGAAAGTGGTTTTTTGTAGTGTGTGCATAATAGGTATCTCTGACATAGCTTTTTCAGGTCAAGAATTCCAGCTGCCCGTATTCTCCCTCTTTGTGTAAACCTTGCATTTTATGAGAGAAAAGGCATTACAATTATTCCAAAAAGCATTATTATGCATAAAAATACTGTAAATAGTAGTAGGAAATCAGGATGCAAAATGGACGTATCACACACCCATAGGATTTTTATAAGCAGTTCAATAAGCCCATAATGAATCAGGAGCGACATGTATGAAAAATGATGAACAGTGGCTTTGCCACAAATATGATGTCAACTACATGATCATGCAAAGCAATATGACAATGATGGAACGTGTCATAATAAATGGAATGGTGGAAGGTTGCATGGCAATATATCTTGGAATGGCTATGGAAATGCCATAATAGTTAGGTATGGTGGCTGTTTTGAGGAACGATATGTGGTGCGTTTATGGTACCAGCGAAAGTTGCGCGGTACTAGAGAGGCTAGCAATGGCGGAAAGGTGAGAGTGCGTGTAATCCATGGACTCAACATTAGTCATAAAGAACTCACATAATTATTGCAAAAATCTATTAGTCTTCAAAACAAAGTACTACGCGCATGCTCCAAGGGGGATAGATTGGTAGGAAAAGACCATCGCCCGTCCCCGACCGCCACTCATAAGGAAGACAATCAAAAAACATTTCATGCTCCAACTTCATTACATAACAGTTCACCATACGTGTATGCTACATGACTCACAAACCTTAACACAAGTATTTCTCAAATTTACAACTACTTACTAGCATGACTCTAATAGCACCATCTTCATATCTCAAAACAATCATAAGGAATCAAACTTTTCATAGTATTCAATGCACTCTATATGAAAGTTTTTATTATATCCTTTTTGGATGCCTATCATATTAGGACTAATTTTATAACTAAACAAAATTACCATGCTGTTCTAAAGACTCTCAAAATAGTATAAGTGAAGTACGAGAGTTCATCAATTTCTATAAAATAAAACCACCGTCATGCTCTAAAAAGGATATAAGTGAAGCACTAGAGCAATTATGCCTAGCTCAAAAAATATAAGTGAAGCAAATAGAGTATTCTAATAAATCACGATTCATGCGTGTCTCTCCCAAAAGGTGTGTACAACAATGATGATTGTGTCAAACTAAAAATCAAATACTCAAATCACACAAGATGCTCCAAGCAAAACACATATCATGTGGTGAATAAAAATATAGCCTCAAGTAAAGTTACAGATAGACGAAGAAGAAAGATGGGATAACTTCCCGGGGCATCCCCAAGATTAGGCCCATTAGCCTCCTTGAATATTAACTTGGGGTGCCTTGGGCATCCCCAAGCTTAGGCTCTTGCCACTCCTTATTCCATAGTACATCAAATCCTTACCCAAAACATGAAAACTTCAACAGAAAAAAAACTTCAACAGAAAATCTCGTAAGCTCCGTTAGTATAAGAAAATAAATCACCACTTTTGGTACTATTGTGAACTCATTATTTATTTATATTGGTGTAATATCTACTATATTCCAACTTTTCAATGGTTCATACCCCCGACACTAGCCATAAATTCATCAAAATAAGCAAACAACACGCGGAAAACAGAATCTGTCAAAAACAGAACAGTTCGTAGTGATCTGGATATTTCGAATACTTCTGTAACTCCAAAAATCCTGAGAAATTAAGAAGTCCTAAAAAATGTTTCTATTAATCTTCTTTAAAAATAATCAGTATTTTATGGCGCTTCTGTAAAACTAATCTCCTGGGCGCAAAAGTTTCTGTTTTTTAGCAGGATCAAATCAACTATCACCGTAAGCTATCCCAAAGGTCTTACTTAGCACAAACACTAATTAAAATATAAAACCACATATAAATAGAGCCTAGATGGATGATTTATTGCAAAACAGAACCTAAAAAGCAAAAAACAAAAATAAAATTGGGTTGCCTCCCAACAAGCGCTATTGTTTAACGCCCCTAGCTAGGCATAAAACATGAATAGATCCAAGTATTGTCACCTTTCACATGTAATCCATAAGTGGCTCTCATAATAGATTCATAAGGCAATTTAATTTTCTGTCTAGGGAAGTGTTCCATGCCTTTCCTTAATAGAAATTGAAATCTAATGTTTCCTTCTTTCATATCAATAATTGCACCAATCGTTCTAAGGAAAGGTCTACCAAGAATAATAGGACATGTAGGATTGCAATCTATATCAAGAAAAATGAAATCTACAGGCACATAATTCCTATTAACAACAATAAGAAAATCATTAATTCTTCCCATAGGTTTCTTAATTATGGAATCTGCAAGATGCAAATTTAAAGAACAATCATCAAATTGACGGAAACCTAACACATCACATAAGGTTTTCGGAATCATAGAAACACTAGCACCCAAATCACACAAAGCATATTACTCATAATCTTTAATTTTAATCTTAATAGTAGGTTCCCACTCATCATGAAGTTTTCTAGGGATAGAATCTTCCAATTCAAGGATTTCTTCAAAAGATTGCATCATAGCATCAACAATATTGAGGGAGTCCTGGATTAGGGGGTCTCCGGACAGCCAGATTATATCCTTTGGCCAGACTTTTGGACTATGAAGATACAAGATTGAAGACTTCGTCTCGTGTCCGGATGGGACTCTACTTGGCGTGGAAGGCAAGCTAGGCAATACGGATATGTATATCTCCTCCTTTGTAACCGACCTTGTGTAACCCTAGCCCCCTTCGGTGTCTATATAAACCGAAGGGTTTTAGTCCATAGGACAACATACAATCATACCATAGGCTAGCTTCTAGGGTTTAGCCTCTCCGATCTCATGGTAGATCTACTCTTCTACTACCCATATCATCAATATTAATCAAGCATGACGTAGGGTTGTACCTCCATTAAGAGGGCCCGAACCTGGGTAAAACATTGTGTCCCCTGCCTACCATCCGCCTTAGACGCACAGTTCGGGACCCCCTACCCGAGATCCGCCGGTTTTGACACCGACATTGGTGCTTTCATTGGGAGTTCCTCTGTGTCGTCGCTAGAAGGAAGGATGTCTCGTCTCGTCTTTAAAGACAGTACTACTATTGGGGGAGCTTTGGCTGTCGGACAAACTCTTCGGCTAGGCGGGTTCATCATGACCGCCTGTATGGCCGCCGCGCCGACGATGAATTCTCGGGTCATCGAAAACAGCCTCCACGTCAAATCGGCACTCGCCGAACAGATGGATCCAATGGAGCTCTCCTCCTTAAACGAGCTCTTGGATCGCATCGCCGCCTTGGGAGTCACGACGAACTATGATCGGATTGGGCTTAAACCCGATCAAAGGGAGATTAACTCTCCACCGGTCACCCATCATATTGCAGTGGTGGAGGAACAACGCGGCGACCTTTCCTCTATCCTGAGGACCAACTATGTCCGGATTTCCGAGCTCCCCGAGCCGGACACCCATTCGCGGGAGGACAACATCCAATCCCTGAACTTAGAGTCAGGCAGCAGACCAAGATTAGCGGGTAACATCCCAGAACCAGAACTTCCAAAATTGGAAACTCCTCGGCCCCTCGATCCCAGATCGGGTAGGGGTTTGGATTCAATTCCACCCACCCACCCAAACACAAGCGACCTTTCCCATATCAGGCAAGAGCCCCAGGAAACAGTACATCATTACTGGGCCAGATTCCTCCTTGCGATGAACAAGGTTAAGGACTGTCGCGAGGAAGACGCAATCTTATTTTTCTGCAATAATTGCATGGACAAGGGAATCCTTAATGCCATAAATCGCCATGAGATAACACGCTTCGCTGACTTGGCGTCCATAGTACGAAAGTACTGTGCGATGGAAAGTGCCTGGAAAACCGAAACAAACTTTTGGGATAATCTGGCCCTGAACACAAACCCAGTCTGAAATAAAAGGGTGCATTATCAAAATACACCCGGGTTAACTACCAAAAAGCAAAACCCTCTATGGGGCAAGGAACCATACTGGAGGGATGGCTCAACGGACCCTGCAAAATTCATAGCACTACGGATATGATACCAATGCACAGCCTTAGAGCATGTTGGATACTCCAGCAGGTGGCCAAAAGTGGTGAGGATTTTCTTATCCCACATACCACAGAGCACCATCCAGTGGATAACAATACGGTGTTAACAGTGTTCGAGACCTTTGCGTCAAATAATAGGCGCAAGCGAACATTCCGCAGCATGGCCTAAATCTGCCATGTAGCAGCAACAAATCCATGGAGTGACACGGCTATTACCTTTAATGCCAGTGATGAACCCAAATTCCGAACATCCCGAGCACCAGCCGCACTGGTCCTCAGTCCAATCGTGGACGGCTTTCGACTCACCAAAGTACTCATGGACAGCGGCAGCGGACTAAACCTCATCTATGAGGAAACCCTTCAAAAGATGGAAATAGACTGGAACCGCATCGAGCAAAGTAGCACAACCTTTAGAGGAATTATACCCAGTCAGGAAGCACGCTGTGCTGGGAAAATAACACTAGATGTGGTATTCGGCACGCCGGACAATTACAGGTCCGAAGAAATTACATTCCAAGTGGCCCCGTTCAGCAGTGGCTATCACGCTCTTTTAGGACGGGAGGCGTTCACAATCTTCCAAGCCGTACCCCATTATTGGTACATGAAGCTTAAAATGCCCGGACCCAACAGAATCATCACTCTCGCCAGTGATCCGGACACAGCACTCCGCGCCGAAAACAAAACAGCGGCATTGGCCCTCGAGGCATTATCAGAAGCCCTCTCGGCCGAGGAGTTAACCACACTACGCTCCACAGTGGACAGGGACGATGTGATACTCGACAAGAGATCCAAGTCCACCTCCTTTAAACCAGCGGATGAAATAGTCAAAATCCAAGTCCACCCAACGGACCCTACCAAAACAGCCTCCATCGGGGCACAGTTAAACCCTGCTGTGGACGCCGCACTATGAGAGTTCCTGCGCGAGAATTGGGACATATTCACCTAGCATCCTTCAGGCATGCCAGGAATCCCACGCAGGCTGGCTGAGCATAGCCTCAATATCCTAAAGGGATTCAAGTCGGTCAAGCAAGCTCTTCGGCGTTTCTCTGAACCTAAAAGACAGGCCATGGGAGAAGAACTAGCCAAGTTATTGGAGGCCGGATTCATCAGAGAAATAAAACATCCGAACTGGCTAGCAAACCTGGTGATGGTACCAAAGAAGGACAAATCCTGGCGCCTTCGCGTCGATTTCAAAGACCTCAATAAATCTTGCCCAAAGGATCCCTTCCCCCTCCCACGCATCGATCAAATCACTGACGCTACCGCAGGACACGAGTCATTGTGTTTCCTCGACGCATACTCCGGTTACCACCAAATCAAGATGGCAGAGTCCGACCAAGCCGCAACGACATTCATCACACCATACGATCCCTTCTGTTTCAACACAATGCCTTTTGGGCTCAAAAATGTCGGCGCAACATATCAGTGCATGATTCACACATGCCTGGAGAAACAAATTGGCAAAACAGTAGAGGCATACGTAGACGATGTGGTCGTCAAAACCAAACACATCGACTCTTTGATAGACGACTTGAGGCTCACATTCGACAACCTCCGGACATATGACATCAAGCTCAATCTGGAAAAATGCGTTTTCGGCGTACCAGCCGGAAAGCTCCTAGGATTTATTGTCTCCAGTAGAGGTATCGAAGCTAATCCGGCCAAAATCCGAGCGTTGTCACAGTTGGCTACCCCAACAGACCTCAAACAAATCCAGAAGCTAACTGGATGCGTGGCGGCTCTAAGCTGCTTTATCTCCTGCTTGGGAGAAAAGGCTTTACCCCTTTATCGCCTCCTTCGGCGCACCGAACACTTCGAGTGGACGGACGCGGCCACAGCCAGATTGGAAGAAATAAAGGCCATTCTGGCAACCAACCCAATCCTGGCCGCACCAAACATCGGCGAACCAATGATGTTGTACATTGCGGCAACTCACCAAGTTGTAAGCGCGGTGCTCGTTGTCGAACAGGAAGCGGACGAACACAAGTTCCCTCTTCAAAAGCCGGTATACTATGTATCCACTGTCCTCACTCCATGCAAATCACGGTACCCGCATTACCAAAAAATAGCATATGCGGTATTCATGGCATCGCGCAAACTGCGACACTATTTTCAAGAGTGTTTGATTACAGTAGCCTCGAAAGTGCCACTTAATGATATTATCAACAACCGCGACGCTATGGGCCGAATTGCGAAATGGGCCATTGAGCTCCTCCCATTCGACATAACATATAAACCTCGCCGAGCCATTAAATCGCAAGTACTGGCCGACTTCGTCGCTGAATGGACGGAGGCCGAACTCCCTAAAGAGTAAGGCGCATACTCCAATTGGATCATGCACTTCGACGGTTCTAAAATGCTGGCCGGTCTAGGGGCTGGCGTCGTCCTGACGTCCCCAACTGGAGGTACCGTTCGGTACATACTGCAAATATTGTATACAGATTCCGACAACGCAGCCGAATACGAAGCTCTGTTGCATGGTCTTCGGATGGCAGTCTCCATGGGCATTCAACGCCTGGAGGTGCGTGGGGATTCAAACCTCGCAATATCCCAAATAAACGGAGATTTCGACGCCAAGGATTCGAAAATGGTGGCCTATCAAAATGCCTTCCTAAAAATGTCAGCTCGGTTCGAGGGACTCGAATTTCACCATGTGGCTCCGGAAAACAATCAGGCGGCGGATATCCTCGCCTGCATCGGCACAAAACGCGACGCGGTCCCCCCAACATATTTCTGGAAAGGCTCCTCAAGCCATCCGTAGAATGGGAAGGGGACACCGGTAACAACAGTCCAGACATGGCCAAAATACCCGATACCGAACTGTCTGACACAATCGGAGGCTCCCTCACCGAAATAACATCTTCAGCCCATGAAATAATGGCCATTATTGCCCCGTGGATAGAACCATTCCTAGCCTACCTAACTAGACATGAACTTCCGGAGGACCAAAATGAGGCACGCTGCATAGTGCGGTGATCCAAGGCCTACAGGGTCCATGAGGGAGAATTGTACAAGAAAAGCACTACCGGAATCCTTCAAAGGTGCATCTCCGAAGAGGAAGGGCGGAATCTTTTGGCAGAAATTCACGCCGGACTTGGCGGTCATCACGCGGCAGCCCGGGCTCTTGTAAGCAAGGCCTTCCGTATAGGATTCTATTGGCCAACGGCGCGGGCAGATGCACAGGACTTGGTCCAACGTTGCGCCGGTTGCCAGCTCTTTGCAAATCAAAGCCACATGCCACCCACTGCCCTCCAAACAATCCCCATTACATGGCCCTTTGTGGTCTGGGGGCTTGACATGGTTGGACCCCTTAAAGGGGGAACCCACAAGAAAAAAAAATACTTATTGGTCATGGTGGATAAATTCACCAAATGGATAGAGGCCAAACCGGTTAAAACAGCCGAATCCGGACCGGTGATAGATTTCATATCCGGGGTTGTACACCGTTACGGTGTCCCCCATAGCATCATCACTGATAATGGCACGAACTTCACGGCCGACGAGGTAAAACTCTGGTGCAGCAAAATGGGAATCCAGCTCGATTATGCTTCAGTATATCACCCACAAACCAATGGTCAAGTCGAGCGAGCAAACAATCTTATATTGAGCGGCATTAAACCCAGATTAGTGCGTTCCTTAATGGAGTCTGACACGCACTGGGTAGAGGAGCTCGACTCCGTACTCTGGGGGCTGCGGACCATGCCGAATCGTAGTACCGGATATACACCATTTTATGGTGTATGACGCAGAGGCAGTCCTGCCCTGTGACATAATTCATGACTCACCTCGAGTGCACATGTACGAAGAAAGAGAAGCCGAGCTCGATCGGCAGGACAGTCTGGACACCTTGGAGGAGGAGCGCGACGTAGCCAAAGCCCGTTCCGCATTTTATCAGCAACAGGCTCGCAGATACCAAAGCAGAGAAGTACGGGCCAAAACTTATAACGTTGGTGAACTAGTTCTACGTCTGCCGGATAAGAAAAAGAACAAGCTCGATCCCAAATGGGAAGGTCCCTTCATTATTGACCAAGTTCTAACCGGTGGAGCGTACCAACTGCGGGATGCATCGACTAGTCGACTCGAGCCAAACCCATGGAACGCGGCCAGGCTCCGAAGATTCTACGCCTAGCACCGGACTCTATGTTAGTCCCCTCCCTTTGTCCATTTTTTGCATATGCATCATCTGTCCTATTTCCCTTTCTTTACTTTTCTTATTATTTCTCTAGGCCTTCAAGGGTCACCTTATGCCTCACTTGTACATTACAGATGCGCTAGCCGCACTCTCCATACCTGGGGGCTTCTTTCACAGAAGCTTAAATTATTTACCTGGGCCTCACGCCCAACACATGTGTTATACTTCCGCATGTACCTTTTTTTCACCATTATATGCATCAATATGACTTAAGTTTTGGCCAAGCTAGATTGCCTGGCTCTTGTATTTATGCCCTACGTTCCCGTTAATTCGGCTAGGGCATAAGGGGAGGACCTCTGCGATTGTTACTGCCGGGTCAGCCGGATGTGTACCTCAGACTGGGTGAAGCCGAAAGCTAGCGTTCTTAAGGGAATATTCGGTCGGTGAACAAAAGATGATTTTTATTTTATTGTCCATATCTGCTCCCAGATGCCTTTTCTGCGTTTCTTATCGCAGTCCGGACATGCCCGTTAGGGCATGCTTGCCCAGGGAAAGGAACCCTTAACGGAACTATTCTCCCTGGAAGATGTTTCTTACTACCCATGTAATATAACATAACTAGTTGGGCACTTGTCTGATAAAGCACTAATGACCCCTACGCCTGGTCTCCACGCATACCCCGGTTCCTATATATCTGAGCGGGTATTCAGATTCACTCCGGACTATCGAGCCCGGAGGTTGAAGCAAAAAGGTCCGCAACGACAAATGATCTACAATTCGGCTAGAAGGCATTATACATGTCACTTTAATTACATAGTCATGCAGACTGACTAAACTCCTCCTCTATACCATCCAACAGGCGGTCTAGCTTACAATCCTGTTGGGAATACTTTGCGGCTAATTCCACTTGCCCATAAACTAAGCTAATGGGGATCTCTTTTCCGTCAGGCCCCACAGGTCTGACCTCGGCCATGTGATTTGGGTCTGCCTTGGTATACCGAGTCTTCACCATGGCCCAGGCCTCTCTGGCACCCTGTCGGCAGGCCGATATCTTCCATAATCGGAGGCGCCGCCGTGCTCCCTTGAGCTTCTCCGTAAGCTCTGCAACTCCCTCTAGCAGGGAGACAGACGACCACAAAGCCTGGGCAACACCTTGCATCACCTACCGAACTTGTTCGTGCAGATGTGACAGCTCGGATAGAAGATCACCCGCAGACCCGGGCATTTCCTCCGCGGGACGACCCGTCAGCATACCTACAGACATAACGCTATTAGTTGGCTTCTTCGCCGAATTCCTTTAAAAGGATTCGTTCAAGCATTTACTGAAAATGCCGCGCCGAAGCCGCTTATTCTCCTTCTCGGAGTCGGCAAGATGGCCCCGAACGTCTTTTAGTTCCACGCTCAGCTTAATATTGGCGTCTTGGAGATTGTTTTTTTCCCACCTAACCTCAGTCAGCACGCGTTTGCCAGCCTCTAGCTGTCGCATAACATGCTGGTCCTCCGGATTTTCTCCGAAATCATCTGCAACATCTGTCGTTAGATCTGCAGCCATGCCACACATTATATGGTAACTATCACTCTTTAAAATAAATGTTACCAGCATGTGACTTTTTCGGTTCCTGCAATGCGGCCATAGCAGCCCGCAGTTGGGTCTTGCATTCCTCTAGCTCCTGTGTTAGCCTAGTATTCTTCTCTGAAAGAACCTGCACAAATAAGACGATCCTTAAATCAGTTCTGCTAACTGTTTCAAGTCTCAGGGGCTACTGATACATATGAATCGTCAGATTCACTTACCCGTACATCCTTTACATATTGATCCGTGGCTCTAGCTAGGCCATCTTGAGCAGCACGGAGGTACGCCTCTCTGGAATTGTAGGCATCAAATGCCTCTGGTGAGAAACAAGCGTCCCGGAGTACGACCCGGCGGCGCCTATGGTTCATGGCGCTTTCCACTTCTGAGTTAGTAGCGGATAACCTATCTGCATCCTCCGTAGAGGGATTATCCGGCGCCTTCCCCATATCGGCTTCCGCCTCTATGTCCGGTCCTGGCGCCCGGCTGGTGGAAGCATGATTAGTAACATCGCCGGACATATTCCGGCGAGTGTTTTTTCTGTTAAAGAAACATGGGCGTCATTATATTTCAAGAGAGACGACAACCACGGAGCGGGGTTTGTTATACCTTTGCGCTGGCGTCTCTGTCCTGACCACCTTCCTTTTTGGCCTACCTGGCCTCGGTGCCTCCTGTTGGCGTGTTGCCATGGGCTCGACAGGGCGTCCTGAATGCCTTCACTGTAAAATGCCATGTGTATATGGTGGGTGAAGTTTCTAAAAGGGGATCCTAGTTTTGGAGTTGGGATTTTTTGGTTTTTTACGTGCGATGCAGGGAGCAGCCCGGGATAGTCGGTCGTAATGGCCACCATGGCATCATCGCAGCTTAACTGATAGAACTGCCGGTCTATCAGCTCCACGGATATAACCGAATCTTCTTCGAGTCCGGAGTCGAGGGCCCGGTCATGGTCCTCCGATTGTGGAGAAGAGCTGTTAACCTCCTTTATGGCCTTTCGCAGTTCCTGCCGTAAAGTGACAAGGTGAATACTTACGACAAAGAATGCGGGAAAAATGGGAGCAGGGAGATATGACTTACCCAGCTTGGAGGATTGTACATGGAGAATCCATCCCGTGGTTTGATGCGGGTGAACTCCTCCTCCTCACCCTTGAACAGTTCGGACAGAATCTTCGCTAGAGCGGCAGCATTGTCCGGACCCTTACGCCCGCAGTGGGTGGCATCATCCGCCCAGTTATAACACCACAAGGGGTGCCCACGATATTGAAGTGGCTGCACTCCCCGCATTATGCAAATCGACATAACTTCAATTATTGTCAATCCTGATTGAGCCAGTGCTTTGATCCAGTTCATCAGATAGAGGACTTCTCCATTGTCTTCCACCTGGGGGCTCCGTGGGCGCCAACTTCGGCGCTTCTTCAGAGGAGCATTGTTGAACTCAGGTAGACCCCGTTGAACAGGGTCCGGAAGGGGGACATCCTCCATATAAAACCATTCCGAAGGCCAGTCTTCGGACGGCTTCTTCGGGGTACCGGACAGGTATCCGGTATCGGCGATGCGCCATATTTCTGCTCCGCCCACTTGATAAAGTGATTCCCTCTATGTGCGAGGGACAAGGCAGAATAGCCTTTTCCACAGCTCGAAGTGAGCCTCGCAGCCCAGGAACAACTCGCAGAGAGCAACATACCCGGCGATATGTAGAATGGAGGCAGGGTGAGATTGTGGAACTGGAGGCCGTAGAACTCCAGGAGCCCACGGAGGAACGGGTGAATTGGAAATCCAAGTCCCCTTAGTAAATAAGGAACAAGGCAGACCCGTTCTCCCACGGAGGGACAAGGAAGGCTCTCCGCTTGCGCCCCGCCATTTTAGGTGGCGAGCCTGGCTCGAACGGGCACCATATATGCCGAAGGGAGAAATCCCTTAGTCTGCAGCTCGACTAATCGGCTGTGCGGGACTAAACACCTCTCCCAATCACCGGGCTTAGGGCTACGGGGGTGGGAGGAGGAGCTGCGGAGGTTGACCATGCTAGATGGTTCTTTCCGAAGCACGCCCTAATGAATTCTCGCTGGGGGAGGATGATATGGATCAGATATAAGAATCCCCATCCCTTTAATAGACAATTTATTTATCTGGCTAGGGGGCGGATGTAAAAATGCCCTGGAGCCTCGTATTCATTTGACACGTGGGAGATAACCCTTATTGGGCACATAAGCCAAGAGGTTCATCATTTATGGAGCCGGACACTGCTTACGAACACTTGAAAGTTGGAGAAGAACCCGCCTTGCAATGCCGAAGACAACACTGCGCGCCGGACTCATCGTCATTGAAGCCTGGTTCGGGGGCTACTGAGGGAGTCCTGGATTAGGGGGTCTCCGGACAGCCGGATTATATCCTTTGGCCGGACTGTTGGACTATGAAGATACAAGATTGAAGACATCGTCTCGTGTCCGGATGGGACTCTACTTGGCGTGGAAAGCAAGCTAGGCTATACGGATATGTATATCTCCTCCTTTGTAACCGACCTTGTGTAACCCTAGCCCTCTTCGGTGTCTATATAAACCGGAGGGTTTTAGTCCATAGGACAACATACAATCATACCGTAGGCTAGCTTCTAGGGTTTAGCCTCTCCGATCTCGTGGTAGATCTACTCTTGTACTACCCATATCATCAATATTAATCAAGCAGGACGTAGGGTTTTACCTCCATCAAGAGGGCCCGAACCTGGGTAAAACATTGTGTCCCCTGCCTCCTGTTACCATCCGCCTTAGACGCACAGTTCGGGACCCCCTACCCGAGATCCGCCGGTTTTGACACCGACATTGGTGCTTTCATTGAGAGTTCCTCTGTGCCGTCGCTAGAAGGAAGGATGTCTCATCTCGTCTTTAAAGACGGTACTACTGTTGGGGGAGCTTTGGCTGTCGGCCAAACTCTCTGGCTAGGCGGGTTCATCAAGACCGCCTGTACGGCCGCCGCGCTGACAATGAATTCTCGGGTCATCGAAAACAACCTCCATGTCAAATCGGCACTCACCGAACAGATGGATCCAATGGAGCTCTCCTCCTTAAACAAGCTCTTGGATCGCATCGCCGCCTTGGGAGTCGTGACGGACTATGATCGGATTGGGCTTAAACTCGATCAAAGGGAGATTAACTCTCCACCGGTCACCCATCATATTGCAGTGGTGGAGGAACAATTACTATAGGGTGCGTCGACTGCAAATTAAAATTTTCCTACACGCAGAACAACCAAGAACATGCTACGGGAGATGGATCATTGTTCGTTACCACTAGACACGTAGTGCCGTGCAGCGGAAGAAGAGTTGGTGCAGCGCGTCCGCGTGGATCGTCTCCTCCTCGTCCGATCTCCCTCGAACACCCGGTCGCCGGATCCCACGTACAAGTTAGCCGGAGCAGCGCAGGTGCACCGCCTCTAACAATATCCGCGCGTGCAGGAGGAACGTCGTGCGGCGGACTGCTAGGTCCGATCACACAACCGGCGGCGAGTGGATGTGTCTATTCGCAGCACATGCAATCCCTAGTGACAGCGCCGAAGCGATCAATCACATGAGTGTGTGGCACATCCAGTTTATATAGGCGTCCGTTGTGGGCTCAACACTTGGGCGTCGCACGGACCCTAAAGCCCATAAGTCTACTCGGCCATAATTCGAATATAGCTCGGATCACATCCGACCAGTGTCCTTGGATCCAACCTCGTAGGTTCTTCCCTTAAGTGCGCGACCCCTTAGGTTCAAGCTGGCTTGGTCGCAATTCGGATCACCTCCGAACTGCATGGTTGGTAGCGGCCCCTAGCAAGGCATGCCGAACACCGAGCAGACTATGAAGCTGGTTAGGTGAACCTGTACATCATACTTCCATTCCTTTTGACACACGATATATGTTGTCGGGCTCAAGGGGAGTCTGTCATCCTTGTGCTGGCCCGACCTCTTTCTCGTTCCAGTGATGCCGACCACAAACCAGATTATCTCATAATCCTTGTCGCATGGCCATGCTTATCCTGGTCGGATCACACGAGGGGCCCAGAGTATATCTCTCCTGATCGGAGGGGCAAATCCCATCTTGCTCGACCATGTCTCGCAGCATGGGTCTGGACAGGCCCGAAACCTACCTTTGTAACTACCCAGTCACGGAGTAGCGTTTGGTTGGCCCAAAGCAAGTCTGTCACCATCCCGAGTACATACGCCAGCTCAGGTCTTAGGACATAGAACGCATGTTGTACTAGAGACTCATAGATGACATATCGATGTGTCTCATAGTTGGGTCTGTCCGACTCGGACCTTATCTCAACTCGGATCCGACTATGTCGAATCCGAACAGATCCTTCCAAGTTCATATTATCCGGTTAGCATCCAATGCCCCATGGCTAGTGAGACCAAGCCATCGACCATGTTATATGCTAGTCTAGTTGGCTGTGTGTCCACACAACCCTTTCGACTAGGGACCTTTTAGGACAGTCATCATACAATGCATAGCCCCACAAACAAGTCACGTATTTGCTGATACACATCATTGATAATGTCCAAGGACTATCTTTATTCATAAACACATAGGAAATATCACCATCCATGATTGCCTCTAGGGCATATCTCCAACAATTTTCTAGGAGTTTAGTAGCTTCTCTTGAAGTAATTTCCATAAAAGTGCCTCTCGCGGCTGAATCTAAAAGATTTCTAGAAGCAAAATTCAATCCGGCATAAATTTTTTGTATAATCATCCACAAATTCAAACCATGCGCAGGGCAATTTCTAATCATTAATTTCATCCTCTCCCAAGATTGTGCAACATGTTCATGATCAAGTTGCTTAAAATTCATAATATTGTTCCTAAGGGAGATGATCTTAGCGGGAGGAAAATACTTGGAAATAAAAGCATCTTTATACTTGTTCTGTGAATCAATACTATTTTTAGGGAAACATGAAAACCAAGTTTTAGCACGATTGCTAAGCGAGAACGAAAATAGCTTAAATTTAACAATATCATTATCCACATCTTTTTTCTTTTGCATATCACACAAATCAACGAAATCATTAAGATGGGATGTGCCATCTTCATTGGGAAGGAAGAAAAATTGATCTTTCATAACAAGATTCAGCAAAGCAGTATTAATTTCACTTATGAAAAAGTGATCTTTCATAAAAAACTCACACCTATCTATAGAGGCATCTCACAAGTGATCGTTCGCAAAGGAGATACTGTGCTTATGTGGAAAGACCTTTGGTTGGATGAGGTCCTTGCAGATTCACACCCCCATGCTTTTTCTTATGCTAAACTTGAAGATATTTCTATCAGGGATTTTCTTGGGTGTACAAATCTCAATGAAACCTTTCACCTACCACTCTCCATGCAAGCACACAATGAGCTACGTCATATCTAGGAACTCACAGCGCATCTTGGCAATGATGAGGGCGAGGACATGGACTCCTGGATTTACGAGTGGGGCACTGAGATATACACCGCCAAAGGATATTACAATTTCTACTTCCGCAAGGCCACTGCACACATTAGCTACAAATGGCTCTGGAAATCCTCGGCCACAATCAAAATCAAAGTCTTTGGTTGGCTTCTTCTCTCTGATCGCCTCAACACTAGAAACATGCTAAAGAAAAGACACTACAACATTGGGGACAATTATGGCTGCATCCTATGTGGCAGCACTGAGGAAGAAACGGTTGAACATATGATCTTTACTTGCCACTTCAGTTCAACCTGTTGGGACACCTTGAATATCCAATGGACAACTAATGGAGACCGCCTAAACTAGATCAAGGAAGCCAAATCAAGATGGGATAACCAAATGTTTATGGATATTTTTCTATATGCCTCCTGGAGCTTGTGGAAAGAACGGAATAACAAGCACTTTAGGAGAATTGACCCCACGATTGGCTCTTGGGCAAGGAGATTCAAAGAAGACCTCTCTCTACTCATATATAGAGCTAAAGAGAAACACAAGCAGTTCCTATCAACTTTTACCCAGACCTTTGTCGTCCCATAGTCTACTACTTAATTAGGCTACTTACATATACCCTTTTTTGTCATGGCTATGGATGTAAGGTTATGACCTTGTACAAAACTTTTTGATACTTTAATTCAATATATAAAGTAGGAGCCTCTCCTACTGTTTCAGGTGTCAAAAAAAGCAGTATTAATTTCACAAGATTCCGCATTAGCATCAGGAGCAATCAGAGTACGAATAAAATCATTGTTGTTGGTATTAGAAAAGTCACATAATTTGGTATTATCTTGATCCATCGTGACAAAGCAAGCAATCCAACACAGGAACACACAAAAAACAAGCGTAGGAGACGAACGGAAGAAGGGCGAAGAAAAGGCGAATCTTTTCAAAAATCGTTTTAGAAGTGGGGGAGATGAAAACGAGAGGCAGATGGCTAATAATGTGAAAGGATCAAGAAGAGGTGTCTAGAGGGGGGTGAATAGACTCTTAGCAAGAAAAGTTGCAGTTTTTAATTTCTTTAAGTTGAAGTGGAGTTTTAGCACAAGTTCAAACATTCACAATACATATCAAGCAAGCATGACAAGAGTATAAGAGCAGCGGAAAGTAAATCATGCAAGTTGCAAGAATGTAAAGGGATGGGATTGGAGTGTGCAAATGCAATTGGAGACACGGAGATTTTTGGCATGGTTCTGATAGGTGGTGCTATCGTACATCCACGTTGATGGAGACTTCAACCCACGAAGGGTAACAGTTGCGCGAGTCCATGAAGGGCTCCACCCACGAAGGGTCCACGAAGAAGCAACCTTGTCTATCCCACCATGGCCATCGCCCATGAAGTACTTGCCTCACTAGGGTAGATCTTCACGTAGTAGGCGATCTCCTTGCTCGTACAAACTCCTTGGTTCAACTCCACAATCTTGACAGAGGCTCCCAAGTGACACCTAACCAATCTAGGAGACACCACTCTCCAAAAGGTAATAGATGGTGTGTTGATGATGAACTCCTTGCTCTTGTGCTTCAAATGATAGTCTCTCCAACACTCAGCTCTCTCTCATAGGATAGGATTTGGTAGAAAGATGATTTGAGTGGAAAGAAACTTGGGAAAGGCTAGATATCAGGATTTATGTGGTTGGAATGGAATATCTTGACCTCAACACAAGTGTTGGTGGTTCTCTCGCAGAAAATGTGTGTTGGAAGTGTAGGCATATTATGATGGCTCTCTCCACGAATGAAGAGTGTGTGGAGGGGTATATATAGCCTCCACACAAAATCTAACCGTTACACACAAATCACCAAACTCGGTGGGACCGAATCATAAAATGCGATCGGACCGATTTGGTTCATAATGTGACCGTTAGGCATTTCGGTGGGACCGACATGATCAACTCGGTGGGACCGATGTGCTAGGGTTAGGGTAAAGCCTAATCTCGGTTGGACTGATTACACAAACTCGGTGGGATCGATTTTGGTAATAAGCTAAACAGAGAGTTGGCCAAGAAAACTCGGTGAGACCGATTGCATATTTTGGTGCGGCTGAAATTTATGCAATAGGCAACAGAGAGTTTGCAAGCCCATCTCGGTGAGACCGAGATCCCATCGGTGAGACCGAATTGATTAGGGTTTCTGGCAGTGGCTATGTCAAGAGAACTCGGTGGCGCCGGATAGGAAATTGCGGTAGGGCCGAGTTTGACTTTTGGTTTGGGACATATGTGTATTTGAGAAAGTAGTTGAGGGCTGTGGAGCATATCACTAAGAACTTTGAGCAAGCAAGCCATTAAGCAACACTTCATCCCCTCTTAATAGTATTGGCTTTCCTATGGACTCAATGTGATCTTGGATCACTGAAATAGAAAATGTAGAGTCCTGAGCTTGAGCCAATCCTTTGTCCTTATCATCTCGAAAGGGTTCCACATCCTCTAGTCCATGCCACTCCATTGTTGAACTTATCTGAAACATACTAGATGAAAGCATTAGTCCAACAAGAGATATGTTGACATTAATTACCAAAATCACCCAGGGAGCACTTGTGCTTTCAATCTCCCCCTTTTTGGTAATTGATGAGAACATACATCAAAGCTTTAGACAAAGATATAGAGAATAACAAGTAAAGCTTTGGAAAGACATGTAACATGCATAGGCTCCCCTATATGTATGCAATCATGTAAATATGGAATATAAGAGCATGTGAATGCATAGGCATGACAGAGTGAGCAATATGTTACATGTATCTTGGCTATATGCATCAAAGCAAAAGATGTGAATATAGGAGATGTACCTACATGCTCATGAGTCCTTCTTGCAAACAATATGTACATCAGCAAGAAATCCTCATGCACATGAATGTGATGCATATACTTACCTTGTGGTCTTGAGTTGGCTTAGGAAGGAATGAACCTGAGTAAACAAGGTTAGATAACACAGATACATTTACAAGCCAGAGCAACTAAAAGAAACCACAAGAGTATCAAGACTGGGATGACATGTAGAGAGTGAGTACTGAGTACTGTATTTTATATAGACATGTCCCCAAAAGGTAAAGATAAGCAATGAATTCAAAGATTTCCTTCCCTAGCAGTCTTTCTCCCCCTGAATCTTATACTGGATAATGTGAGAACATAGGGAAACAAAATCAGAGCAAAACAGATCATAAACATAACATAGACATGTCTTTCCCCTCTTAAAGACATGTGACTTCTCTCCTCTTGAACACCAAGCATCTGGGGCCTTTGATGTGATTACCTCTCTCTCCCTCCCTTTTTCTCTCTCCCCCTTTTTATTTCTCTCTCCCTTTGAAGAGAATAAGCTTTGATGTGATCTCCCTCCCCCTGTGACATCAATTTCCAAGAAGGGATCTTCTGGGGTGTGAGTCAAAATAGGTTTGGTCCTTGAGTCACAGAGCAAAGCATCATATAGATTGTGATGCTGGTAGAGGACAAGAATCATCGAGTGGAGCTGGAATAAAACTACAGAAACATATGGAAAATTGTCTTCTCTATAGTGAAATCAGTGATACCGAGTTGTAGTCTTCGATGGCACCAAATTGGTTCAGTGTGACCAAAAGCAACAAATCGGTATGAATGGGTTCAACACAGAGAGAACACTTGTCACCTCAGCTCACTAGGAAAAAAGGATCTCACAAGGATTTGCAAGGAATTAACTGAAGGATTTGCAATGAATTGGATGCAGGGAATGCAGAACAACATAGAGAAAAGAAAATCTAGATGAAGTTTGCAAATGCAAAAACTCAAGGAAACACTAGAGAACTTCATCTAGAATTGGGCGGTGACAAAGTCACCTATGTTAGAGTATATTGACTGAGGAGTCCAGTGAGAACACTTGATCATAAGTCATACTCACCGTTTAAGATCATAATGGGGTTACCATTTTTCGTTTAAGCATTTGATGTATTCTCATCTTGTTGAGTTGCTTTGACCTATGACTTGAGGTAAATCTTCTCTAAGATGGAATGACATACCTTGGGTGGTGGTGTTGATCTTGATCATGTAGTCGAACTTGCATGGGGTGCTCAAGGTTGATGTAGCGCAAGAATGGTTGGGAGCACCACTAGGAGTTGATTTCATCTACCTACATGGGTTAGCTTTGCAAGGAAGAGCACTTGTGTATCCAAAATGACAATCATGAAATTTGATACATAGAATTTGTCAAAGGATATGTTGAAGGGTTTCATGCTTCCTCGTCACCAACCACCATTGTTTAGAGACTTGGTGATGTAGGGATTGCTCAATATGCGAGTGAGTTGCAATCTCATAGATTTAGATTCATCCAAGTACCTACAAGGGTTAGATAGCATGCAAGGGTGCAAGTATATCCAAGACATATGAATATCATCATAAGAAGTACACTACTAGGGAAAACCCTAGTAGTAGCGCGGGTAATTTCCTAGTAGTAGCGCGGGGGCCTGCGCTACTGTTAGGGCGCTACAGCTAACTGTTAGCAGTAGCGCGGGTGGTACCCGCGCTACCGCTACTTCTAGTAGTAGTAGTAGAGCGGTTGACACCCACGCTACTACTACTTAGTTGTAGCATGGGTCAGGGCCCCGCGCTACTACTAACTAATTGAGAATTAAAAAAATAAATTCCATCCATGGCGGCTACTTCTGCTGGGCGTCATCGTCCTCTCCAACCATGGCTGCTACTGGTCCTGGAGGGGATGAAGTTGTCCATGGTGATACACCTCTCCTTTGCTGCTGCTACAAAAAAAGAGATAAGGATTAGAAGATGAAGAGAGAGATAGAGAGGAGTAGGTACAGCAACTCACCGGTGGCCGCCGGAGTTGGAGCCGAAACCCTAGATGACGCCATGGATGGCACTCTGCTCGATTTGGAAGATGAAGAGAGAGACAGATTGATAGGAGTAGGAAGAACAACTCACTTGTGGTTGTGTCCATGGCGGATCTGGCCGGCGCCATGGATGGCACTTTGCTGGATCTCCCTCTCCTTCCAACATTAGAGAAGGAGGAAGGAGGGGGAGGGAGCTACGGTGGGTGTGGAGGTCGCCGTATTTGGGGGAGGCATGAGGTGCGAGGCCGGCGGTGGTGGTGGATGAGGAAGGGAATCATGGGTGGGAGGGAGAAGCGGAATGGGAGAGCCTATGGAGAGAGGGCGGAGAGTGAGGAAGAGAGGAGGGATTCGACCGAGGATATGGAGACTTCACTTACCTTGTACTTAGTAGTAGCGAGGGGTATAAACCCGCGCTACTACTATCAACTTAGTAGTAGCGCGGGTTCATACCCCTCGCTACTACTGTGGCATGTCTCGGGGGGCACGACAGAGACTGCTTAGTAGTAGCGAGGGTTAAAAACCCGCGCTACTACTATCAACTTAGTAGCAGCGAGGGGTAAAAAACCGCACTACTAGTAAGTAGCAGCAGCGAGGGGTATAAACCCGCGCTACTAGTAAGCGCCTGTCTATAAGCTTTTTCCTAGTAGTGGTATCAAGGATTAGTCATAGATTCATGCCTTGCATTTATCCAAATGGAGTTCCTACTCCAAGTTTGAAGCATCAATGATGTTCAATTTGCCTCTCAAACGGCAAAAGACTTTCTCATCAAGCGGTTTGGTGAATATATCCGCCAATTGCTTATCGGTACGAACATTTTTAAGATCAATGTCCCCTTTAGCAACATGATCTCGAATGAAATAATGATGAACTTCAATATGCCTACTTCGAGAATGTTGCATGGGGTTGTGAGCAATCTTAATAGCACTTTCATTGTCACAAAGCAATGGAACATGTTTCACATTGATCCCATAATCTTTAAGAGTTTGGGTCATCCAAAGTAAATGAGCACAACATGAACCGGCGGCAATGTATTCCGCTTCGGCGGTGGATAAGGATACCGAGTTTTGTTTCTTGGAAGACCAACTCACAAGAGATCTACCAAGAAATTGACAAGTACTCAAAGTGGACTTTCTATCAACCTTGTCTCTGGCATAGTCCAAGTCGGAATAGCCAACAAGATCAAAGTAAGACCTCTTAGGATACCAAATGCCAAAATTTGGTGTATGTATCAAGTATCTCACTATCTTTTCACAGCCTTAAGATGACATTCTTTGGGGGCTGCTTGATATCGTGCACACATGAACACACTTAGCATAATGTCGGGATGGGAGGCACATAGATATAACAATGAACCAATCATAGATCGGTAAACCTTTTGGTCAACCGTTTTACCATCCTTAGTCAAATCAAGATGTCCACTAGTAGGCATGGGAGTTTTCATACCTTTGCTTTCTTGCATGTTGAACTTCTTGAATTAGTCCTTGGTGTACTTTGTTTGAGAAACAAAGGTGCCTTCCTTAGTTTGCTTGATTTGCAAACCAAGAAAGAACTTGAGTTCACTCATCATAGACATCTCAAACTTCTTCGACATTAGCTTCCCGAACTTTTCACTAAAACGAGGGTTAGTCGAACCAAATATGATATCATCAACATAAATTTGGCACACAAACTATTCAACGTTAATCCTTTTAGTAAAAAGAGTAGAATCTATTTTTTCAATCTCAAAGCCTTTATCAATAAGGAACTTGGTCAAGCATTTGTACCACGCTCTAGGAGCTTGTTTAAGACCATAAAGAGCTTTGTGAAGTTTGTAAACATGATCGGGTTTCTTAGGATTGACAAAGCCGGGAGGTTGTTTAACATAAACTTCCTCCTCAATTTCACCATTTAGAAAAGCACTTCTAATGCCCATTTGGTATAAAGTGATATCATGATGATTAGCATAGGCAAGCAAGATGCGGATGGACTCAAGTCTAGCAACGAGGGCATATGTCTCACTGTAGTCCATACCTTCGACTTGAGTGTAGCCTTGGGCGACGAGATGAGCTTTGTTGCAGACAACTTGACCATCTTCGTTTTGCTTGTTGCGAAACACCCATTTGGTACCAATGATGTTGTGGTTGTTGTTGGGCTTCTCGACCAATGTCCACACTTGATTTCTCTCAAAGTTGTGTAGCTCTTCATGCATGGCGTTTATCCAATCCGGATCTTCCAATGCTTCTTCAACCTTTATAGGTTCAATACTAGAGATGAATGAATAATGTTCAAAAAAAAATTAGCCAAACAAGATTTAGAGCAAGTGATTCTCCCGGTTTGGATATCATTGTAGATTTGCTCAACGGGATGGTCTCTAGCGACTCTTGCTCAAACTCGTGAGAGCTTTTGTTTTTCTTGGGGTGGAACATCTTCTTCATCATCTTGTCCTTCTTCATTATTGACGTTGTCATTTCCTTGTCGTGGTGGAGAAGGAGGTTGATGAGGTTCTTCTTGGTGTACTTCCTCGTTTTCTTCATCTTAGTGTGCCCCACTCGTGGATGCTTCCATGTCGTGTAACATCCCAAAATTCTAAATTTTGGAATGTTATAATAAATAGATAGATTTGATTAATTGTTTGATTGATTGTGTGAAATTGAGTGAAATTCGAAACCTTTTTGAAAGTTAAATGAGAGGGAATAAAAGGACTTTACCAAACTTTCATTTTGCATTCGTGATATCTGTGAATTCAAATTTTTTTCACCATGAAACCCTGGAGAGAAGATGACATGACTTCTTCCATTTATTTAAATGACAAGGGGTGTTGAAAATATTTGCATTTCATTTGGAAAATATTTCCAATTCTGAAACTTTATGCAACTCAATGATTTTTACGAGAGGAGATAAAATGACTTCTTCAAATTATATGAAATATGAGTTGGGAGTTCTAAAAGAATTAAATTCAAAGCCCCTTTTGAATTTATTTCCAATTTGGAGTTATTTGAGTTTTATTCAAGTTATTTTTCTCCAAAAACAAAATACACGCAAAAATAGGGTAAAATGATCCCATACAATAGAAAATTGGAGAAAAATTAATTTGAAATCATTTTGGTATTTTTAAAATGATTTTATTGGATTTTAATAGACCAGTAGACTCTTTGATTTATCTTATTTTGTGAGGATTTTATTTGGTATTATAAAAATGTTCACGTTGTAGACAATCTTTTTCTGAAAATTTTAATATATTATATGCCTATATAATATTTTTATTTATTTTGCTTTTATTATTTTTATTTCTCTAGAAATGTTTTTTTTAAATCCCTTCGCCGACTGGGCCGGCCCAGCTAGCCAGCCAGGCCCAGCCCAGCCGCCTTCGTCCCCGACTCCAGCGCCCGCACGACAGCGCCGCCGCGTCACCATGGGACAGCCGTGCCACCTCCGGCCTCCTCCTGCCCCCTTCCCCACGCCACCCCTCGCCTCCTCCCCTGGCCTTTAAAAGGCGGGCCCCCGACGCCGCGCCCTCGATCCCGCTCCTCCCCGCATTGCCGCACTGCGCCGCCACGCCGCCATTGCCGCCCCGCAGCCCCGCCACCACCGCACCTCCGCCCGCTGCCATGCCGCTGACGCTGCCGCCGCCGCTGCAAGCTCCGCCGCCTCGCAGTGCCGCCGCCGCTGCCACATCACTTCGCCGGAGCCGCCGTCTCGCCGCGCCGCCCGCCGGAGTTAACCGCCGCCGCCGCCGGACTTTTTCCTCGAACCGGTATCAACCGAGTTAACCTACCCCGGTTTTTCTTCAGTTTTTTTATATATATAGATCGGTTTTTCTTTTAGAACGGTTTTATATATTTAGTTTAGTTTATTTTGCTAGCGTTCACCAGTTAGGCCTCTTTAGTGAACGGTTTTCTTCGAATATGCCTCTGTAGCGAACGTTCATTAGATAGGTTTTTCCTTTTCTCTTTAATTTCGGCCAGGGACCCGTATGTAATTAGTTTCTTCACAGTTTAGTCCCTGATCTTCAATCTATCACAACTCTTTACTCATTAGTCCAAATGCAACGAAACCAACGCCCACTTCTTCGTTATGATCTCCTCTATCCAGTAAAACAACCTAAACATGTTTTTGAAATTTTTAAAATTTGAATTAGATCAGATTTTAATTCAAACTTTGTTTGATCATAACTTGAGTTTCGTAGCTCCGTTTGAGTTGATTCTTTTTGCAAATCGAAGCACTTGACCTAAACATTCTAATAAGGCCAAATTCACATAATTTTGGTACTGTTAGAAATTGTTTTATGATGCAAGAGTTATTTGCTTGGTTTTGACGTTTTTCGAATTGTTTTCTTTGTTCCCTCCGATCTTTGAGTGACTACTTATGTGTGGTTACTATTGCTTGATTACGATAGATTGACCGGAGTGTGACGAGTAGAGCTATCAAGATTTTTGAGTGCGAATCATCTTCATCAACATTGCAGGCAAGTTCACACTTTGATCATACCTCTTTCATACCTAGTTTTTATTGCATTAGATCAAACCTCAAACATTGCATGATTAGGATCTAATTAAATTGTGGGTATTGGGAAGTAGTTGATGAGGTAGGAACCTATTGCCCTGCATTCAAATCTTGGGAGTTACTATTACGTTATGCTTATAGTGCCATGCTATGCTCATAGACGTGGATTGGGTTTTGAGAGTATTCATGACAGATGTGAGATTGTTAATTAATGGTTTACTTAAGGTGGCAACTTAAACACACATCTGGGTGGATTGAGGCACCGGGTTATTCCAGGATTGCCTGTCTAGGCACCTGGGTAGACCAAGATTGCCTGTTTTTTTATGGACCGCCACCCAGGCTCAAAGGGATCATGAGATTATTCATACTAGAAACTTCCGTGTGCAGCCACAAGCTACTATGGGCTCTAGCATAGTTAATTAAGTCGTGCGAACACTTACAGGGTAGAGTAGAAGATGTAGGGGAAAGTAGGTGTAACGGTCTATCCATCGTAAGGTGCTAGCGCTTCTGAAAGACTATGTCTCAGTCATCCGTCTTCACAAACACCATGTAGTGCGAGAAACCAAATGGAGATGATCGAGTCTTGTGGGGAAAAGTGTGCAAACCTCTGTAGAGTGTATAAACTAATCATGATTAGCCATGTCCCCGGTTATGGACGTCTTGAGTATCTAGTACTTGGATTATCATGTGAATCTCATCATGTTACTTTAAATTAAGTTTGTTGGGTTTAATGATGATGCTTAATTGGGATTGAGAATGCTATCAACCATTCTCAATGTTTAACAACCACCATGATAGTTAAATAAAATTTATTCCTTTGCAGTAGGGAAAAATTGGCTTTTCGCAAAAAACTTATAACCATAGAGCTTTTCCACCAGCCAAATATGCATGTAGTGATAGCCATTGTTCATCATTCTCTATGGTGTGAATTTGCTAGTACATTCAATGTACTGACCCTTTGTGGCTGCAACGCCTCATGTTGCAGGATTATCTTACGACGAGTAAGTGATACGTTAGGGTTACAATTTCTACACTCAACTTTGCCGTTGGTGTTGATGGGAATCCACAACCTTGTTACTTCCGCTATTTTGGATTGAGGTAATAGTATTTACGTTACTTATACATGTGATTTACCTCTGTTATAAATGCTCGAGTACTGTGTGTGTCAGCATACCGATCCAGGGATGACACTTAAGCACAGAGACTTGATCCATTCGGGTCGGGTCGCTACAAGATGGTATCAGAGCACATGTTGACTGTAGGACGTGACCCTAGATACTGGCAAGCCCATAGGAAAGAGTTTTCTCTAAAACTCTTCTTTTCAAAAAGATCTCTTACCTTTCTTATCTTCTGAGCTTATTCAAATATCCGCTTTTAGTGAGACCATACCCCCTTTTCCTTTTGACCACATGAAAATTCGGCTGATGAGACCACTCCAAGAAGTACAAGATATCGGACAACCGAGATCATTCGGAATGAAGAGGATTTTACCACACATTATGATAATGGAAACTACAACTGTTGAAGACTCTAATGACTAGGAGAATTGGAGGCTCCGAAGAATTTCCAGATTTGTGTGACCTAGGAAGGCTACCCTTATGGAACTTGGCAGACCATGGAAATTGTCAATACCCGAGATCAAGGTGTATCGGAGAAAGACCGGAACATGGAGAGTTAAAAACTCAAAGTTCTGTCAAGGAACACCCTAAGGTAGGAGATATCAACTATGGAGAGATAGCTCATGGAAATGGCAAGAGCAGAAACACGGCTATCCATGAGGTTATCGCCCGCTTATGCTATTGTCACCGTGCTGAGTTAAAGCATGCATATGCATGGAAGGATTGGATGGTACAAGGTTGATAAAACACCTATTAGCAAGACGAAGTTTTAAATTTAGCTGGTGTATCGCCAGGATCTGGAGTAGTACATCAAGAAGTTTAAGGTGGAGCTCCATGAAGCCGTATTAGACAAGGAAGCATTTCGTGAAGAATTCAGGAACCAAAAGCTGAAATTAGCCAAGCTGGAGGAGCTACAACCTCGAGATACCGAAGATTCATTAAGAACTGAAGGACAGCAGGATCATGGTTCAGGTCGAGTTTGATGAAACCCAGAAGTTTGGAATGCAACTCCAGAATATTAAAGGACGCCACGAGAGACTTTGCGTCAACAGAGTTGATCTGGCAAAAGAACTTGAGAAAGACAAGCATGATCGAAAGAAGTCATTGGAGGCATGAACAAGGCTTGAAGAGTTTGGAGACGTTGAAGATTTATTGACCTTTAGAAGACCAAACCCCTGTTATATACCTACGTCAGATGCGACGTTTGTGAGCTGTCATTTGTTTGATGTTTTCCCGACAGCCACAAATAAAATCTGTCTTTTCAAAACTTTTGTTTGTATTGTGTGTATCCCTCTCCCTCTTTCTTATCTTACCCCAAACCCACATGGACCCAATAGAGGATGAATGGAGATGAGCTTGTATTTTCTGGACTGATGAGTCAGTTGGAGACAGACCGATGGATTCAGAACATGGAGGATCACATGGAGAATAACCCTATAGTTGGAAATGATATGACCCAGCATGCTCTTCAGTGCTTTGAAAGAGGTGCTGCTACTTAGTGGAGGATATACCAAACCATGAATGGATGGCAAGGAGTAACCACTTGGAGAGAATTTAAGTTGACTATGCCAAAGCCTCGGCTTGTGTCCCAGAAGTTGAAGCCTTATGGAAAGGATATGAAGAAACCTTGTAGGACACACCCATAAAGAACACAAGGATGAATGCCCTAATTGTGAAGGAAGTCACCCAGTTGAAGAATGCAGATTACTTGTTTCTTGTGTGAAGGGATTACCCACTATCCTGCTCAGTGTCACATTTACCCCATGGTACAACAAACCATCCAACAGAAGAAAGAAGTAATGAAAGGATCCCTTATGGAAATTTTAGAAGAACCCGTGATGAAGGAAGAGATGGAGGACACGCCCAAAGAAGAACCAATTAAATCCTGCACCAAGTCATGCTATTCATGTGGAGAAGAAGGACACATCTCCCAGAATTGTATGAATGAGGATCTAGTAGAATTCCCGACAGAGGAAGTAGAATATGACCCACAGGAAATAGAAGCCCTGATTGGAATGGAAAAATCCAGGAAGAGAAACCGATTGGATTCCAGGAAGGACCTGAGTCACATCACCTGTTATAGCTGCAAGGAGTCAGGGCACTACCTCAACAGTTGCCTAAAAAGGAAACCTCGATACTTGTCAGAAGTAATATGTTTTAGTTGTAATGGAGCAGGGCACTTTGCCAGAGAATGCCCCAAGGAGAAGGAAACTTGTGCTAGATAGTTGAGTTTGCAACAAAAGAAATTGAGTAGTAAAAGTGAGAACATTTTCTTTTATATTGAGGGTTGAGTTGAGACATGTAATGGAAAAATGAGAGATTGTAATCACTTGAGAATGAATAAAGTTAGCATCGTTGGTACTGATATGGATTTTATGAGTTGTTACTCTCTGAAGAAGGATTTTGGCCATTCTGAGGATACGAGAAATATGGCCTATGGAAGATTTGTGCATTTCAAGGGTGGTAGTACCCTGTAAGAACACTTGACCCCTGGAAAAAATAAGGATACTCCACTGAGTGGATTTTCAGACAAAATGAATACGAGTTTTGTCTCGAAATGTGTGATGCCCCAAGAGTATGTGGGATGAAGTTGGATACCATCAGTTGTTAGGACCAAATATGATCAAGGAGTCAGAAGAGAATGTTAAGTTGATTCGAGATAGACTGAAGGTAGCTCAGTCCAGGAAGAAGAGTTATGTAGACTTAAAAATGCAAGGAGGTAGTCTATGAAATTGGAGACAGAGCATGTCTTCATGTGCCCCCTCTGCGAGGAGTTAAACGAATTGGAGTTAAGGGAAAGTTAGCCCCGATATTTGTAGGACCATACCGACTCTTGGAGCGTATGGGAGAAGTGGCCAACAAGTTGGAGTCACCCGAAGGACTGTCAGGAGTTCATGATGTGTTTCACGTTTCCCAGTTGAAAAGTGCCATGCAGAGATGGCCAATATTCCCCTATAAGGACGCTTGACCCTGGAAAGGATAATGATGTTGCACGAAGTGAATATGGACTTCATAAGTATAGGTTTTTATCTGGTATGAGGGATATCCCACGAGGATGAAGAGATAAATTTCTATTGGATATAAAGGAGGTATGATGTCGGAAATATGGATCAATGGAAACTCCATGATGATTCTGAGTAATCATGTCCTAGTTTGGTGCCAATAGAAGGAAGGAAGACAGTATAATTGAGTGGATTTAAGAATACTAGGAAGTTGGAAGTTGGAATAATGATCAGTTGCTCGATGATAAGTTCAAGGACTACAAGTGATGAGATGGGCCATAACCCACAGGCCCTAGGACCTGCCAAGAAGCAAGCACATTCTTGCTGAAGGAAAAACCCTGGAGGAAGATATGATGTTTATCGGCAGACAATTTTATAGGATTAACGCAAAACCTGAGAGTTGTGAAGGAACGATAGATGTTGGTTTGGCTTGCAAAATCCATGGAATTATCCGAACTTAGTTCGTCGACAAGAGAAATTCTGCAATGCTTGTGGGGATGACTGAGTGTTAGTATGCGAGATTCGCTAAACTGTGTACATGGTAATGATTTGGGTGTGGGATGGATTGATCACCATACCGACTTACTCTTATTATTCGCCTTGCTATATGGGATGGTAAATCTGAGTGACTTGCCTATAGTAGAGAGACGACAATATTAAACCTTGTTTGAACCTTAGAATGGTATAGGTATTTTTCCCTTGTACAAGGCAGCTTTGCCAACCGTAGGTTATACGGTGAGGATCAACCAGACCCATTTCCTGCAGAAGGAACCATAAATTGTTGACCACCATGAGATATCGATAGTTGTTTAGTTTTGGCGCTAGACCCGTCAGCTAAGAAGACCCAATCTCGGAATAACCTTACCAAGAGGAAAGGACAGAAGAATTGAGGAAAAGGTTATGCCACTACCGGAAGAGCTCAGAGAAGGAATTTTCTCGAGGATCTGAGAAGACCGACACTGTCAAGAGTAAGGATGGAGTATATGAGTTTTGATGGAATAGTAACCATGCTTCTAAGGGTGGTAGCACCCCAGACCCCTGTGATGATCTATGGATTTTGAGAAGACCCGCAAACCCTAACCTTTTCTTTCTAGCCTCTCCGAATCTCGAGGATGAGATTCCTTTTAAGTGTGGTAGGTTTGTAACATCCCAAAATTCGAAATTTTGGAATGTTATAATAAATAGATAGATTTGATTAATTGTTTGATTGATTGTGTGAAATTGAGTGAAATTCAAAACCTTTTTGAAAGTTAAATGAGAGGGAATAAAAGTACATTCCCAAACTTTCATTTTGCATTCGTGACCTCCGTGAATTCAAATTCTTTTCGCCACGATACCCTGGAGAGAAGATGACATGACTTCTTCCATTTATTTAAATGACAAGGGGTGTTGAAAATATTTGAATTTCATTTGGAAAATATTTCCAATTCTGAAACTTTATGCAACTCAATGATTTTCACGAGAGGAGATAAAATGACTTCTTCATATTATATGAAATGTGAGTTGGGAGTTTTAAAAGAATTAAATTCAAAGCCCCTTTTGAATTTATTTCCAATTTGGAGTTATTTGAGTTTTATTCAAGTTATTTTTCTCCAAAAACAAAATACACGGAAAATAGGGTAAAATGATTCCCTACAATAGAAAATTGGAGAAAAATTAATTTGAAATCATTTTGGTATTTTTAAAATGATTTTCTTGAATTTTAAGAGACCAGTAGCACTCTTTGATTTATCTGATTTTGTGAGGATTTTATTTGGCATTATAAAAATGTTCACGTTGTAGACAATCTTTTTCTGAAAATTTTGATATATTATATGCCTATATAATATTTCTATTTATTTTGCTTTTGTTATTTTTATTTCTCTGCAAATGTTTTTTTTAAATCCCTTCGCCGACTGGGCCGGCCCAGCTAGCCAGCCAGGCCCAGCCCAGCCGCCTTCATCCCCGACTCCAGCGCCCGCACGACAGCGTCGCCGCGCTGCCATGGGACGATCGTGCCACCACCGGCCTCCTCCTGCCCCCTTCCCCACGCCACCCCTCGCCTTCTCCCTTGGCCTTTAAAAGGCGGGCCCCCGACGCCGCACCCTCGACCCCGCTCCTCCCCGCATCGCCGCACTGCGCCGCCACGCCGCCACTGCTGCACTGCAGCCCCTCCGCCTCTCGCCTCGCGCCGCCACCGCACCTCCGCTCGCTGACGCCGCCGCCGCCACTGCAAGCTCCGCCGCCTCGCAGTGCCGCCGCCGCTGCCACATCACTTCGCCGGAGCCGCCGTCTCGCCGCGCCGCCCGCCGGAGTTAACCGCCGCCACCGCCGGACTTTTTCCTCGAACCGGTATAAACCGAGTTAACCTACCCCCGTTTTTCTTCGGTTTTTTTATATATAGATCGGTTTTCTTTTAGAATGGTTTTATATATTTAGTTAGTTTATTTTGCGAGCGTTCACCAGTTAGGCCTCTTTAGTGAACGGTTTTCTTCGAATATGCCTCTGTAGCGAACGTTCATTAGATAGGTTTTTCCTTTTCTGTTTAATTTCGGCCAGGGACCCGTATGTAATTAGTTTCTTCATAGTTTAGTCCCTGATCTTCAATCTATCACAACTTTTTACTCGTTAGTCCAAATCCAACGAAACCAACGGCCACTTCTTTGTTATGATCTCCTCTATCCAGTAAAACAACTTAAACATGTTTTTGAAAGTTTTAAAATTTGAATTAGATCAGACTTGAATTCAAACTTCGTTTGATCATAACTTGAGTTTCGTAGCTCCGTTTGAGTTGATTCTTTTTGCAAATCGAAGCTCTTGACCTAAACATTCTAATAAGGCCAAATTCACATAATTTTGGTACTGTTAGAAATTGTTTTATGATGCAAGAGTTATTTGCTTGGTTTTGATGTTTTCCGAATTGTTTTCTTTGTTCCCTCCGATCTTTGAGTGATTGCTTATGTGTGGTACTATTGCTTGATTACGATAGATTGACCGGAGTGTGACGAGTAGAGCTATCAAGATTTTTGAGTGCGAATCATCTTCATCAACATTGCAGGCAAGTTCACACTTTGATCATACCTCTTTCATACCCAGTTTTTATTGCATTAGATCAAACCTCAAACATTGCATGATTAGGATCTAATTAAATTGTGGGTATTGGGAAGTAGTTGATGAGGTAGGAACCTATTGCCCTACATTCAAACCTCGGGAGTTACTATTACGCTATGCTTATAGTGCCATGCTATGCTCGTAGACGTGGATTGGGTTTTGAGAGTATTCATGACAGATGTGAGATTGTTAATTAATGGTTTACTTAAGGTGGCAACTTAAACACACATCTAGGTGGATTGAGGCACCGGGTTATTCCAGGATTGCCTGTCTAGGCACCTGGGTAGACCAAGATTGCCTGTTTTTTTATGGACCGCCACCCAGGCTCAAAGGGATCATGAGATTATTCATACTAGAAACTTCCGTGTGCAGCCACAAGCTACTATGGGCTCTAGCATAGTTAATTAAGTCGTGCGAACACTTACAGGGTAGAGTAGAAGATGTAGGGGAAAGTAGGTGTAACGGTCTATCCATCGTAAGGTGCTAGCGCTTCTGAAAGACTATGTCTCAGTCATCCGTCTTCACAAACACCATGTAGTGCGAGAAACCAAATGGAGATGATCGAGTCTTGTGGGGAAAAGTGTGCAAACCTCTGCAGAGTGTATAAACTAATCATGATTAGCCGTGTCCCCGGTTATGGACGTCTTGAGTATCTAGTACTTGGATTATCATGTGAATCTCATCATGTTACTTTAAATTAAGTTTGTTGGGTTTAATGATGATGCTTAATTGGGATTGAGAATGCTATCAACCATTCTCAATGTTCAACAACCACCATGATAGTTAAATAAAATTTATTCCTTTGCAGTAGAGAAAAATTGGCTTTTCGCAAAAACCTTATAACCATAGAGCTTTTCCACCAGCCAAATATGCATGTAGTGATAGCCATTGTTCATCATTCTCTATGGTGTGAATTTGCCAGTACATTCAATGTATTGACCCTTTGTGGCTGCAACGTCTCATGTTGCAGGATTATCTTACGACGAGTAAGTGATACATTAGGGTTACAATTTCTACACTCAACTTTGCCGTTGGTGTTGATGGGAATCCACAACCTTGTTACTTCCGCTATTTTGGATTGAGGTAATAGTATTTACGTTACTTATACATGTGATTTACCTCTGTTATAAATCCTCGAGTACTATGTGTGTCAGCATACCGATCTAGGGATGACACTTAAGCACAGAGACTTGATCCATTCGGGTCGGGTCGCTACATGTCGACTCTTGGTTCACCTTGTTGTGAGGTAGAAGCTTCCACTTGGACGGATGAGGTACTCTCCTTCACTTCCATTGGACGGATCTTGCCAATAGATAAGTCTTGGATTGCTTCTGAAGGATCTTTATCCCCTACATCAATTGGCAATTGCTCTACTTGCGAGCCGTTAGATTCATCAAACTTCACATCTATCGTCTCTTCAACCTTTCGGGTGAAATTGTTGTAGACACAGTAAGTGTGAGAGTTTGAGCCATAACCAAGTAGGAAACCTTCATGAGATTTAGGAGAAAATTTAGAAGGACGATGCTTGTCAAGAATGTAACACTTTGAGCCAAATACTCGAAAGTATCCAACTTTGGGTTTGTTACTGGTGAGGAGCTCGTATTCCATCTTGCCGGGTACTGGTGAAAGCGATTTGTTGCATGACAAGCTGTCTCAACGGCTTCCGCCCAAAAGTGCTTTGGAGTCTTGTACTCATCAAGCATCGTCCTCACCATCTCAATAAGAGTTCGGTTCTTCCTCTCAACAACTCCATTTTGTTGAGGCGTGTACGTAGCCGAGAACTCATGTGAAATCCCTTCTTCGTCAGGAAAGCTATCCACATTTGCGTTCTTGAACTCCGTTCCGTTGTCGCTGCGAACCTTCTTGATATTCTCTTCAAATTAATTTTGGGCCTTCCTAGCGAAGTTCTTGAGGATTTTTTGGACCTGCGATTTATCATCAAGAAAGAACACCCACGTAAATCTTGAAAAATCATCAACTACAACTAGACCGAATGAGTTACCACCGAGACTCTTGTAGGCATTGGGACCAAAAAGATCCATATGAAGTAGCTCGAGCGGTCTTCTCATGGTCATAATGTTCTTCACGGGGTGGATTTCTCCAACTTGTTTTCCTGCTTGACAAGCACTACAAAGTCTATCCTTGTCAAATATAACAGCTTTTACTCCAAGGATATGATCACCTTTAATAAGCTTATCAAGATTTCGCATGCCCACATGACCTAACCTTCTATGCCATAACCAACCTTTCGAGGATTTAGCAATTAGGCAAGTTCTAGGTTGAGCCTTTTTAGTGAAATAAACAATGTAAAGATCACCTCTACATGTACCGATAAAGACCATTTTATGATTATCTCTACGAAACACTTGGCAGTCTACTTCAGTAAATAGGACATTGAAACCAAAGTCAGCAAGTCTAGATACGGAAAGTAAATTGTAGCCAAGAGATTCAATGAGCATAACATTTTGTATGGAGCTATCATGTGAGAAGGCCACCTTACCAAGGCCAACCACCTTACCCTTTGAGTTATCACCAAAAGTGACATACTTTTGAGGGCCGTCGTTTTTAGCAAGCTCACAAAACGTATCTTTGTCTGCGGTCATATGATCAGTACACACACTATCAAGAACCCATTCCTTTCCTCTGGCCATGTAGCCGCGAAGATTAGCCATAAGACCAAAGTGTCTCATTGCATCATCAAGATCATAGTCACTATCATCATCCTCAATGTAGTATCCATGTTCAACATCATCATGTCGTGGATCAATTCCTAGAGAGAGTGATTCATTAGAAGTATGACCGTAACAATGTTCATCTCTATGAATTCTAATGACTTCAGAAATGATATTGCTAATGATTCCAACATCTCCTTTGGCACTCGTAAGATTTGTAAGCTCAAATAGGCAATCACCAAATTTGGGATCATTGGAACTCATCTTAATCAAGGCAATAGACTTATGAAAAATCTCATCTAAGTTTTTCAAGGAATAGTTTGGAAAACGTTCCTCAAGGAATCTCCATATGGTGTAGGCACAATAAAGAGTAGGCAAGCTAGCAAGCAAGTTTCTAGGCAAACCTCTAGTGATTAAATTCACAATTCTAAGGTAACGGATCATGTCAATGGAATAATCAAGAGTAGGATGCAAAGGATCAACATATGGTGCACAAGGGCTACTAATGTACTTATTCAAATGATATTCATTGAAAATCTCCAGCATCTCATTTTTCCACTCATGAAAGTACTCTACATCAAGTATAGGCACTCTATGTCTAAGAATACCCAACATAGACTCATCCATCTTCCGCCAAAGGTGTTTAAATCAAAGTAATGGAGACCATGCTTTGATACCAATTGAAAGGATCGATAAGAGGTGTCTAGAGGGGGTGAATGGACTCTTAGAAAGAAAAGTTGCAGTTTTTATTTTCTTTAAGTTGAAGTGGAGTTTTAGCACAAGTTCAAACATCCACAATACATATCAAGCAAGCATGACAAGAGTATAAGTGCAGCGGAAAGTAAATCATGCAAGTTGCAAGAATGTAAAGGGATGTGATTGGAGTGTGCAAACGCAATTGAACACATAGAGATTTTTAGCGTGGTTCCGATAGGTGGTGCTATCACACATCCATGTTGATGGAGACTTCAACCCACGAAGGGTAACGGTTGCGCGAGTCCACGAAGGGCTCCACCCATGAAGGGTCCACGAAGAAGCAACCTTGTCTATCCCACCATGGCCATCACCCACGAAGGACTTGCCTCACCAGGGTAGATCTTCACGAAGTAGGCAATCTCCTTGCCTGTACAAACTCCTTGGTTCAACTCCACAATCTTGACGGATGCTCCCAAGTGACACCGAACCAATCTAGGAGACACCACTCTCCAAAAGGTAATAGATGGTGTGTTGATCATGAACTCCTTGCTCTTGTTCTTCAAATGATAGTCTCCCCAACACTCAGCTCTCTCTCATAGGATATGATTTGGTAGAAAGATGATTTGAGTGGAAAGCAACTTGGGAAAGGCTAGAGATCAAGATTTATGTGGTTGGAATGGAATATATTGACCTCAACACAAGTGTAGGTGGTTTTCTCGCAGAAAATGTGTGTTGGAACTGTAGGCATATTATGATGGCTCTCTCCATGAATGAAGAGTGTGTGGATGGGTATATATAGCCTCCACACAAAATCTAACCGTTACACACAAATCACCAAACTCGGTGGGACCGAATCATAAAACGCGATCGGACCAATTTGGTTCATAATGTGACCGTTAGGCATTTCAGTGGGACCGACATGATCAACTCGGTGGGACCGATGTGCTAGGGTTAGGGTAAAGCCTAATCTCGGTTGGACTGATTACACAAACTCGATGGGATCGATTTTGGTAATAAGCTAAACAGAGAGTTGGCCAAGAAAACTCGGTGAGACCGATTGCATATTTTGGTGCGGCCGAAATTTATGCAATAGGCAACAGAGAGTTTGCAAGCCCATCTCGGTGAGACCGAGATCCCATCGGTGAGACCGAATTGATTAGGGTTTCTGGCAGTGGCTATGTCAAGAGAACTCGGTGGCGCCGGATAGGAAATTTCGGTAGGGCCGAGTTTGACTTTTGGTTTGGGACATTTGTGGATTTGAGAAAGTAGTTGAGGGCTGTGGAGCATATCACTAAGAACTTTGAGCAAGCAAGCCATTAAGCAACACGTCATCCCCTCTTAATAGTATTGGCTTTCCTATGTACTCAATGTAATCTTGGATCACTGAAATATAAAATGTAGAGTCTTGAGCTTTGAGCTTGAGCCAATCCTTTGTCCTTATCATCTCGAAAGGGTTCCACATCCTCTAGTCCATGCCACTCCATTGTTGAACTTATCTGAAACATACTAGATGAAAGCATTAGTCCAACAAGAGATATGTTGACATTAATTACCAAAATCACCCAGGGAGCACTTGTGCTTTCATAATGTAATGCGAGGGATGAGAGTTTATGATGGGTACTTGGTATGTCCCGGCTTGGTGTAGATCTCCCCGGCAACGTCGCCAGAAATCCTTCCTGCTATCTCTTGAGCTTGTGTTGGTTTTTTCCTTGAAGAGGAAAGGGCGACGCAGCAAAGTAGAGTAAGTATTTCCCTCAGCTTTTGAGAACCAAAGTATGAATCCAGTAGGAGACAACGCGACAAGCCACTGAATACATGCACAAACAAACACCAAGTTGCACCCAACGCGATAAAGGGGTTGTTAATCCCTTCATGGTTATTCGCAAAGTGAGATCTGATATAGATGGATAAACGGTAAAGTAATATTTTTGGTATTTTTGGTTATGGAATGGAAAGTAAAAGGTTGCAAAGAAAGTAAATTGGAAACTAAAATTATAGATCGAAAACTTATATGACGGAAAATAGACCCAGGGGCCATAGGTTTCACTAGAGCCTTCTCTCAAGATAGAAATTATTACAGTGGGTGAACAATTTACTGTCGAGCAATTGATAGAAAAGCACAAAGTTATGAAGATATCTAAGGCAATGATCATGAATTTGGGCATCACGTCCATGTCAAGTAGGCCGAAACAATTCCGCATCTATTACTATTACTCCACACATCAACCGCTATCTAGCATGCATCTAGAGTATTAAGTTCATAAAGAATGAAGTAACGCCTTAAGCAAGATGACATGATGTAGAGGAATTAACTCAAACAATATGATGAAAACCGCATCTTGTTATCCTCGATGGAAACAATACAATACGTGTCGGTTCCCCTTTTGTCACTAGGATCGAGCACCGCAAGATTGAACCCAAAGCTAAGCACTTCTCCCATTGCAAGAAAAAACAATCTAGTTGGCCAAACCAAATCGATAGATCAAAGAGACTTGCAAAGATATAAAATCACGCATATAAGAATTCAGAGGAGATTCAAATAATATTCATAGATAAGCTAATCATAAATCCAGAGTTCATCGAATCTCGGCAAACACGCCACGGAAGAGTATTACATCGAATAGATCTACATGAACATTGAGGAGAACATGGTATTGACAATCAAAGAGAGAGAGAGAGAGAGAGAGAATAAGCCATCTAGCTACTTGCTATGGACCCTTAGGTCTGTGGTAAACTACTCACACTTCATCAGAGAGGCAATGGTGTTGATGTAGAAGCCCTCTGTGATCGAATCCCCCTCCGGCAGGATGCCGAAAAAGGTCCCTAGATGGGATCTCATAGGTACATAAGGTTGCGGTGGTGGAAAAGTGGTTTCGTGGCTCCCCTGGAAGTTTTCTAGGCATATGAGAATATATAGGAGGAAGATCTACGTCAGGGAGTCACCGAGGGGCCCACAAGGTTGGGGGGCATGCCCTACCCCCCTGGGCGCATCCTCCACCCTTGTGGCCACCTCGTGGATCTTCTGACTTGCACTCCAAGTCTCATGGGTGTCTTCTGGTCCAAGAAAAATCATCGCGAAAGTTTTATTCCATTTGGACTCCATTTGGTATTCCTTTTCTGTGAAACTCCAAAACAAGGAAAAAACATAAACTGGCACTGGGCTCTAGGTTAATAGGCCCAAAAATCATATAAAATAGCATATTAATGCTTATAAAACATCCAAAACAGATAATATAATAGCATGAAACAATCAGAAATTATAGATACGCTGGAGACGTATCATGGGTCATCCCAGAAGTAATGTCTTAAATCATAGAAAAACTTTTCCTTTCGTTGGTATGTGAAACTAGGTGGTATAAATTTAGCAACAATAAAATTAGCACAGTCTGCATACCATGGGGGTACTACGAGGAGTATTTATAGCAGCTAATTGTTCATCAGGAAAGCCACCATCAATAGGTAGTGGGTCATCAAAAATATTTTCTAACATAGACAAGTTATCTGCTACGGGGTTCTTGGCTCATTTTCTATCAGTAATATGTAAATCAAATTCTTGTATCAAGCGAACCCACCAAATTCGCGTCTTTCTTTTCCATAGGGTATTTAATAGCAGCATGATTAGTGTGAACAATTACTTTAGAATCAATAATGTAAGATCTAAATTTATCACAAGCAAACACAACCACTAGAAATTCCTTTTCAGTAGTAGAATTATTTCTTTGAGCACTGTCTATAGTTTTACTAGCATAATGGATACCATTTAATTTCTTATAACTCTTTGTCCTAGAACAACACCCATAACATAATCACTAGCATGACACATAATTTCAGAGGGTAGGTTCTGTCATGGTTTTGTCACGACAGATGTCCTAGTGAATGGACTTAGTCGTGGAGCCATCGCGACGGGTTAGCTTAAATGGGTTAAAGCAGACAAGGGATGCAAGGAATTATACTGGTTCGGCCCCTTATGATGAAGGTAAAAGCCTACTCTAGTTGTGATGGAATTGCTAGGGTTTCGATGACCAGGGAGCGAACCTGCTTTGCCTGGCTCTCGAGTTATTGTTTGTTGTTCCTAAACCGCCGCCAGGTCGTCCCTTTATATACACAGCTTGACGCCCGACAGTTTACAGAATCCCGAGGCCGGCTCATAAACGTGCCCTTCTCGGTTTCTACCTTTCCTTGCCTTACAACATAAGTTACATATCATATGGCGGTTTATGTCTATGGTCTCTAATCTGCCTTTGGGCCCTGGGCCTTCATGTTAGATCTCCTCTATAAAGCGCCATACTTCTTGTCTTCATGGGCTTCAAATATGACTAACTCATTGTGGGCATAACCCGGCCCCTCATGGCCGGTTTATACTTAGTAGTAATATCCCCAACATTAGGCCCCAGATTGATTTGAACTTGTTCATGTCAATCTTCAACACTTAGAAAAATTCCTCCTTCAACACCTTCGCATAAGTCTTGTAAACCGCCATGACGTCATCTTCTAGGTTCGTAATAAACTGCCATGACGTTAGCTGCTATTAAAAATTGGATATATCTCACCTTCATTAATGAGCCTCCGACAATCTAGGCGACAACTCTGTCACATATCCAACCTTTGGGCTCCTCGATTTTCGCGCCTGTCACTTATCCCTTCTTATAAATAAGACCGGGGTCCTTTTTCATTTTCCCCCCTCTTGCCTCCTTGCTTCTTCTTCCTTGCGCCGACCCGACCCTCATGCGCAGCCACCGTCGTCAAGATCCGCCCTCGTCTTCATGTCCGGCCGCTGCATCAACCTGAACATTCCAGAGAAACGTGGCGCGCCTCCTCTGCTTCGACAGCTTCGGTGGGTTCCTCTTCTTTTCCTCTGTAGATCCGCTAGGGTTCTCGCGAGTTCATAGAAACTTCATGGTGTTCTACCCTTGTTCTTCATTAGATCCTATATGACAGACTTCAAACTTGATATACTTCTATTCGGTAGCAATGATAGTCTTTATTTTGCCTATCAAACCATGCCTTTTGTGTATAAAAATCGATCTAGAACTTCGCGAACTGCTCAAGCACCAACTTTTAGGTCTAAATCTTTTCCTTTTCCTGACATATGGTAGATCCAAAATTCCAATATGAAATTGTGAAACTTGTTTTCCCTCAGTTAGGCATCCTTTTTGCTTCAGATCTATACTTTCATTGTCTGCATAGGCGGTTTATCCTTCAGAAAATAATCTGCCATATACCATTAGTCCCCTTGTAAACCGCCAACCGCTTTACCATTTATAATAGCATCAACCTTCGGTTTATCAATCTTGCATGCTTGAATACCTTTTCCTTAACCTGATTTGCTTTATGCTCGTCTGTCATAAACCTTAAACCGGCATTTGATCTTTTTCCAGCTTTTCATTTGAAATGGCCAAACAATTTTATGCTTGTAACTGGGTCCCTTCCCAGGTTACTAAAGAGCAATTAGATGGATGCGTCAGAACTGGTGCTTTACCAAAACAAAGCGAAATCCGCTGGCAAATTCCCGGTCCAGAAAATCCTCCCACCCCCAAGGATGGCGAGGTGGTGGTACTTGTTGACCGTATGAGTTGTGGTTTTAAACCCCTCGGATCCAAGTTTTTTCGTGATGTGCTTGCCAGCTTCCAGATCCACCCTCAAGATATTGGACCTAACTCTGTGTCCAATATTTGCTACTTTCAAGTGTTTTGTGAGGTCTATCTGCAAGAAGAGCGGACCATTGAATTGTTCAGGGATTTTTTCTACTTGAACCGTCATACTGAATTTGTAGACGGCCCCAACACTGTTGGCAGTGTTTCCATTCAGAAAAGGAAGGACGTCAGCTTTCCTCACGCCAAACTTCATAGTCATCCTAAAGACTGGAACCAAACTTGGTTCTACTGTAAGGATACTTCCCCTAATGATGAGAACCCTCTGCCGGTTATCGTGCCCACCGGCTTACCAACACGCATCCATTTCCGCAACGGCTGACTGCCAAGGAACGAGCCACATATTCGCCACAACTCCCCAAGCTGAGAGCTTTTATGGCTAATGGTTTGACAAGAGTTGATTTTTCTCGTTGCTGGATATCTTGGAGTATTTTACCGTTAAGCCGTTGCCCCGGTTTAATGTGTGAGTACACAGGGGACTCAAAAGATCCTCAATGACATATTGATATTCAGCTAACAGAGGCTGAAGTTACTTAGTCTGTTAAGAAAATACTGAATGAATCAGAGGCTGTCTGCAGCAGGACAGGGTTAAGTCCCTTCTATACTTTGAATAAACCGCCAGTTGTAAGAATTGCCTCACTCCTGCTTGTACTTGATATTCTTAACTGTGTAATCTTTTATATCCTCTGTCAATCTTTTAACAGGGTGACGACTCGTTTTGGAAGAAGAAACCTCAAGATAAACCGGCCAAAACACCTCGCCCCAAGACCAAGGTTACTAAAAGACCTGCCAAGAAGAAAAGCACTGAACCCTCTGAACCAAATGTTGATGATGACCTGGATAATCCGGACTCAAAGGTAGAACTTGACTCTCTTGGTTCATTTTTCATGCACCTCATTGACAATGATTATTATCAGGATGACGCTGAAGGTAGCCAAGTCGATGGCGCAGAGGTAATTATCCTTTCCTCTGGTTCAGACCCTCTGCCAACTCAAAAAATCCGTCAAGCAATCCGAAAAGTAAGATTTTCTCACCCCCTAGCTCACTTGGACCCACACTTGCTTTTGAATAAGCAGTAACACGAAGCTCGCCGCACAACCGGCACAGCGGCCAAGTAGTCACTTCAGCCGGTTTACCGAACACTCCAGTTCGGAAACGTCAATCTGAGGTCTCACACACTTCCTATCCTTCTTATCCCAAGGCAGGTTTTTTCCGACAACCTCTTAATCTGTCCGATTCAAATTATCAGGGAACGCCTCATTCATCATCTGGCGAATCAACGGCCACACAACTCCCTCCTCTTAAGACTGTTCCAAGGTAAACACTTTAACCTTTAATCTTTGACGCTTTACACTTGCGTTTTATACTAACCTTTATATTTTTCCCTTTCAGAGCCAAGGCCAGACCCAACAAGAAAGCTCGGGTAAATAAACCGTCTGATGACAATGTGGTTACTGAACCGGAGAGAACTCTAGAACCGGAAGGAAGAAATGCTGATGCCATGCTTGATGATCCGCCACCTCAAGATCATGACTTTGTTGTTGAACAAGTAGAAATTGATGAAACAAGCCATGCTGATAAACTGACAAGCCCGGTCCGAACTGATGATAAATCGTCAAGTCCAGCTAAGGCTGCTGATAAATCGTCAACTCCAGCAAAGGCTGTTGGTGACAAGGAAGATGATATTATAATTACTAGCGTTTGCCACACCATCCCTGGCAATCCTGTTGCGTTATCAAAGCATAGTGCCAAGGAGGAACTTTTTGCTATGGGCAAAGGCAAGTGGAGCACAGACTTGTCAAGCTACGCCCACCTCAATCCCCAAGAACTTCATTCTAGTTTTTTAAACCGTCTGTACACAAACCGCGACTATGAAGCCAGTTTAGTGAATTTGATGAAGGAGCGATATGAGGTAACTACATAACTGTTTCTCTCTTATGTCCAATTTCAAGTACCAACTCCAGTAGCCCCCAAGGGCCGATTTATGATGTCAATCTAAACCGGGACTTTGCAATATCTCAACTCTGCATGCTTATCCTCTAAGGGCCGGTTGATCCTTTTAAGATGAATCTGTACTTTAACATTGTAATCCTATAACTTTCACCTGTGTAGTCCCCAAGGGCCGTTTTACCTTTCCAAGATGAACCGAAACTTTGACCAATGCTACTTTGAACAAATGTACATTAGCCCCCAAGTGCCAAGAATAATACTTGTATTGTACTTGGGACTTGTAAAAAATTTCTGATAATCCAGCAAAGAGGCATTAGCCCCCAAGTGCCAAGTGTATAACTTGTTATGTGCTTGGTACTTCAAATATGTACTGCCAACTCATGATATGTCTGTCTCGTGTAGGCTGAGCTGAGCAAAAATGAAGCCCAAACCACTGATCTTCAAGAAAATATCAAATCCCAGCCAGCAGAAACCTCGAAAGCCAAAGAGGAACTGACAAGTGCCTTAGCAGCCATGGAGCAGCTCAAGGAAACTTTTAAGAAGGAACGGGCGGATTGGGGCATAGAGAAAACTGCACTACAAAAGAGAGCTGAAGACGCAGAAGCAACCCTTAAACCGGTGGCCGAAGAGCTGACCGGTTTAAAGCGGCAGGTAAATGCCATGACCGCGGCTGTTTTAGGTAAGTACCCTCACCTGAAGTTTCCAACATACATTATCTCATCAGTTACCAGTTTACTGATGCTCACAATGACACAGGAACTCGTATTACCCACCTGGGCTCTGACATGCGGATGAAGCTGAAGGCCGCGTATACGCCTATAGAGTAGTTATATTCCGGAGCCCAACGGGCCATTTGCACTGCTGCTCATAACAAACCGCCTCCAACTTTGATAAAGGAAACCCTTGAAAAACTATCAATGCTACCTGCCCGGTTGGATGAATTAAAAAGATCAACTGGAAGGTCAGGATCGCTGACTACCCTCATCCGGGCTAAGGCACGGATACCAGAACTTGAGTCGTCGGATATAGGAAGCGGCTACCCTGGCGTAAAGGAGGACGGTTCCGAGTTTAACAATGATGATCTTAGAAGGTTGACAAGGGAAATGCGCCCCTTAGCAAGCAAATTGGCTGAAGAAATAGATCTCTCTCACTATCGGCCGGTTTATGATTCTGATCATAAAAGACTTCCTGCGCCAACACATGATGTAGAAGATCTTATTCCGCCAATTCGTAAGCACACCTATGCCCCTGATGTTGACCCCTCCAATCTTATAAGCGCTGAAGCTGTGTTCCAAGCCTTAACTGGAATTGATTGGGCAACTATTGACTTCCAGCCATTGGGTAGAGAAGAGGAGGATGCACCAGCGCAAGATGATCCACAACCTTCAAGTCATCCTGGTGATGAATCATGATCCGGAGGCCGGTTTAGCCTTCTGCGTACTGCCACACTTGCTAAAAACAATTATTCTTTTTGGGCATTAAAGCACCTTGCGATAGGCTAGTTTAAAAATACTTGGTCTCCTATGCCATCGCGCATATTTATGTTGCCTAATACTGTTAATCCATCATGCTTTAGGACATATTATGTTCATAATCCGTAATGATGTTATTCAAACTGTTCCTGCATACAAGAAGTTGAAAGTGTCCTAGTGGTTTACCGCAGGACGGGTCATGATGCCCAAATATATAGCCGGTTTATAACCAAGGCTGTACTTTGAAAATAATCAAAGATGAAAGAGATGATACTTGTGATGTTGAATCACACTGTTGGTTGATAACCTCAATCTTGAGTATTGATAACTCCTTCCATGTTTGTCAGTTTATGATAAAACCGTACCGGGTTATAATAAACACCGGTGTATCCATATATAATGCTGGTGACTTGTAGTCAAAACCAGACTGGGTCAATAGACACCGGATTATAACTGATCATTTACTTGCAACTTATCGTTGAAAGCCAACCCGGGTCAAGAAACGCCGGATTATAACTGATCATGTACTTACAACTTATCATTGAAAACCAAGCCGGATCAATAAACGTCGGTTTATCATAAGATATTATAAACCTCATCAAAGCAGAAAGAAACTTTGGCAAATAAAAAATATAAGAAGAACATGCGAGGCTTTTCATGGGCTATCAGGCCCAAATCGAGGCTTTTCATGGGCTGCCAGGCCACTGAGTTAAACCATTTTACAAAGCCTTTTAAGATGGACCTCACATTAACCAACCGTCGTTTTAACTTTGACAAGTTCAGGGTCTATGAGGTTGACTTGTCAAATGTTCGGCGGGTCATACCAGGATTACCTGGACGGAGTGGCTTACTTAAAGAGGCAGGATAACCCGGGGTTTTAGGTGAATACACCTGGCTTCCAAGCCTGGCTTGATAGCCTATTACAAGGGTGTAGACTTCTTTGTTCTTTGAGAAGCAAAGAGCCCCCGAGCAATATTTTGAGCTGTGCTCAGTGGGTTCCTATGTTTGAGTTGTGATTTTGCAACACTCTCTTTGGCCCCACGTAATTTCCTTTTGGCTTTAAGCCAATCAAGAGATGTAGCTATGGTTCAAATATAACCAAGCACCCAAGTGATTTCCCTGGTGGCCTTATGACGATCAAGAGGTGTGGCTATGGTTCGAATATGACCAAGCCCCCAAGTGACCTTATATATATATCGCTTATAAGCCGGATCAATGGGAAATAGAACTCCGCTTTATAAACAGAAGCCCCCACGTAACCACACATGATGTAATAAAAGCAACAGAGACCCCGCTTTAGCTGAGGCTCTGGTTTATTTTATTGATCATAATATATACATTGTCATAATTATGTACATAAGAAGAGTATGTGGCTCAAGTATAGTAAGGCCGAAGATGAGCTATATTCCACGACCGTTGGGTCTCCTCCTCGATTTACGTGAGTCTTTGTGCTCTCGAACATTGATAAGGTAGTATGATCCGTTGTGTAGATTTTTGCTGACCACAAAAGGTCCTTCCCAACGTGGGGACAACTTGTGCATATCAGTCTGATCCTGGATGAGCCAGAGCACCAGATCGCCTTCTTGAAAAGTTCTGGTTTTAACCCGGCGGCTGTGATAATGACGTAGATCTTGCTGGTAAATCGCCGAACGTGCCGCTGCGAGATCACGCTCCTCATCTAACAGGTCCAGCGAATCCTGATGTGCTTTCTCATTATCAGCTTCAATATAAGCCATCACACGGGCCGAGTCATGACAGATGTCACTAGGGAGAACCGCCTCTGCTCCGTAAACCATGAAGAAAGGTGTGTAACCCATAGATCTGTTCGGTGTGGTATTGATACTCCATAGCACAGAAGGCAATTCCTCCACCCAACAACCCGGTGCCCGCTTTAAAGGAACCATAAGCCGGGGCTTGATGCCTCTATAATCTCTTGATTGGCTCTCTTTGCTTGACCATTAGATTGGGGGTGAGCCACTGATGATACGTCAAGCCGGATGTTCTCACGTTGACAAAATTCTTCCATAGCACCCTTGGACAGATTAGTACCATTATCGATTATGATGCAGTGTGGAAAACCGAAAGGGAAGATCACCTTTTTGATGAATTGAACCACCATAGCTGCGTCACACTTACTGACTGGCTCTGCCTCCACCCACTTGGTGAACTTATCAACCGCCACCAGAAGGTGGGTCTTCTTGTCCTTTGTAACACCCTCGATGTGGCTATATCTCCCACGTGTCGAAGCACGACTTAGAGGCAAAACCGCATTGAAAGCAATGTCGCAAGTGAGGTAATCTTCACACAACCCATGTAATACATAAGGGAAAGAGATACATAGTTAGCTTACAATCGCCACTTCACACAATTACATGAATAAAGCATTACAACATCCAAATACAATCAAGGTCCGACTACGGAACCAAAATAAAAGAAGAATCCCAAATGCGACAAGGTCCCCGATCGACCCCAACTGGGCTCCACTACTGATCAACTAGAACGAAACACCACAAAGGACAAGATCTTCATCGAGCTCCTCCTGAGCTTGGTTGCGTCAACTGCACGGTCTCATCGGCACCTGCAAGCTGGTTTAGGAAGTATCTGTGAGCCACGGGGACTCAGCAATCTCGCACCCTCGCGATCAAGACTATTTAAGCTTATGGGTAAGGTAAAAGGTATGAGGTGGAGCTGCAGCAAGCGACTAGCATATATGGTGGCTAACATACGCAAATGAGAGCGAGAAGAGAAGGCAAAGCACGGTCGAGAAACTATGATCAAGAAGTGATCCTAGAACAACCTACGTCAAGCATAACTCCAACACCGTGTTCACTTCCCGGACTCCGCCGGAAAGAGACCATCACGCTTACACACGCGGTTGATGCATTTTAATTGAGTTAAGGTTCAAGTTATCGACAACCGGACATTAACAAATTCCCATCTGCCCATAACTGCGGGCATGGCTTTCGAAAGTTCAAATCCCTACAGGGGTGTCCCAACTTAGCCCATTACAAGCTCTCACGGTCAACGAAGGAATAGACCTCCTCCCGAGACATTCCGATCAGACTCGGTATCCCGGTTCTCCAAGACATCCTCGACAATGGTAGAACAAGTCCAGTAAAGCCATCCGATGTGCCGACATCCTGATGGGAGCTGCACATATCTCATTCTTAGGGAAACACCGGATAGGTCAAGCTACGAGTAAAACCAGCCCTCAAGTTTCCCCGAGGTGGCCCCGCAGGCTGCCCATTTCGGACCAACACTTAGACAAGCACTGGCCCGGGGGGTTAAAATAAAGATGACCCTTGGGCTGGCCTAACCCAAGGGAAAAAAGGCTAGGTGGCGAATGGTAAAACCAAGGTTGGGCCTTGCTAGAGGAGTTTTATTCAAAGCGAACTGTCAAGGGGTTCCCATTATAACCCAACCGCGTAAGGAACGCAAAATCCGGGAACATAACACCGATATGACGGAAACTAGGGCGGCAAGAGTGGAACAAAACACCAGGCATAAGGCCGAGCCTTCCACCCTTTACCAAGTATATAGATGCATTAATAAAATAAGATATATTGTGATATCCCGACAAGTGAACATGTTCCAACAAGGAACAACATCTCCATGTTCCAATAAGGAACAAACTTCAATCTTCACCTGCAACTAACAACGCTATAAGAGGGGCGGAGCAAAGCGGTAACATAGCCAATCAACGGTTTGCTAGGACAAGGTGGGTTAGAGGCTTGGTTCAACAATATGGGAGGCATGATAAACAAGTGGTAGGTATCGCAGCATAGGCATAGCAAAAGAGCGTGCATCTAGCAAGCAAAGATAGAAGTGATTTCGAGGGTATGATCATCTTGCCTGAAATCCCGCAAGGAAGAAAAACGAGTCCATGAAGAAGACAAACGGACGTAGACGAACGGGTCCTCACAACACGATGTTACTGGAACCAACCCGAAGAAGCAAACACCGGAAAGAAGCACACAACATAGTAAACAACCAAGCATAACATGGCATGATGCGCAAACAAGTATGATGCATGTCCAGATTAAAGAGGCATGGCAAAAGAGCACAAACAATCCTACAAATTAAGTGGAGCTCAATATGCAACGAGTTGCATATTGGCGGACCACCACATCAATTATTTAGTTCTCTCTCGGTTAGGTACCCAACAATATTAAATGTTATTAAACATGGCAAGAGGTGAAGCATAAAAGAAACTATCTAACTAAGCAATTTAAATGGGGCCGGATATAACAAACAACAAATCCGGTAAATCCCCATATGCATTAGCAATTTAATGCAACAACAATTTAAACATTTTAATTGTTGTTACTATGATGCGGATGACATGAGCAAGTTTATGCAATTTTTATTAAAAGTTGACAAGAGCATTATGAAGCATTTTGTCATCGTGGCGGAAACGAAAAGGGGTGCCACGGCAACGGTAACGAAAACGGTGCCACGGCAACATAACAGTTATCAGGTAGTCCACGGGGATACGGGTGCAAAAGGAAAAGTGATGGGAGCGTGCAAGAGATGGTGGGGTGATCCCGGATTCCGGGTGTCCCACGGGTTAGTGGCATGGAAAACGAGTGACAATGCGGACACGATGCAGACAAAGGGTGCATCTCATCCAACATGCATCATGCGTTCACGGGCATCGACTCGGGGTTATACCTTTGAAGCGTGCGTTTTCGAAGTGTATCGATTCGGCGTAGAGGAAGTAGTGGAATTAGACGTTCTCGAACGTCGAGGGAAGTAGTGGTTCACGCGACGGTAGTAGAAGTAGTCGTCCTATCGTTCATCGGCGATCATTGGAGCGGTAGTGGAAGTAGAGGTACATGACGACAGTAGAGATACTCGCGACGGTAGTGGTACAAGGTCGTCGGGGTACTTGCCGGTCCGGTCTTGGTGTATTATGTACATGGCTAACGTAGTGGTACTCGGTGTCTTGTCGAACCCAAGCGACGGTAGTCGTACACGGCGCGATGTGGAAGTAGTTGTACTCGCGGTCTTCGGCGATGGTAGTCGTACACGTATCGACGAGGTACTTAACGTTTCGGTCTGTAGCCGTTCGAGCGTCCATGTGGTCTTGCCGGTGGGGTACTTGGCACTTGCGGTCCAACTCCGAGGTCATAGCCGTGTAGTCGAACTTGACGGAAAACGGATCTCGCTGGGGACTTGGCGCATCCATCTAGAACTTGTGGTACTTGGCGAAAACGACGGGAGGCGGGCAGTGAACAACGACACGAAGTTCAGGTGTCGCGGTGGTCTTGGCGTCCAGCGACAGCAGCAGGCATCGCAGACACCGGGCACGGTCGCCTGCAGATGGACGGAGACGCAGCAGCAAAAGAAAAACAGCAACAGCTCCTGAAACTTGACAGCGCGTGGAAGGAGGAGGTCGAGGACGCAGGCGGGGCAGCGGTGCTGGCGACGGTCGAGGACGACGCCTCCGGTCAGTGAAGCACGGGTGCAGGGGAGGCGGAGTTCCTGCTCAGGGAGGCGCAGGTGAGGGTCGCCGTGGTGCTCTGCTGCAGGGTGCCATGGCGGGGAGGCGACGAAGAGGATGGAGCTCTGGGCGCAGGAGGATGGCCAGGGTGCACGGAGCGGCAACGGTCGCCGGAGCTTGAGGGCGCGGGGCCGCGACGTTCGCGATGGCGGCGGCAGGCCTGGTCAAGGGAGAGATGGGGGTCGAGGATGAGGGGGACTTGGGGCGCCGGCGGCGGCCTCGGGAAGGAGGAGGGACTTGGCGTGGTGGAGAGTAGGGAAAAGAGACGAGGGAGAGGACGAGGTGATCGGGAAGAGAAGACGAGGCGGGAGGCGGCGCTGGATGAGGACGAGAGGGAGAGAAGATGGGCTCTCTGCCTGCGCTAGGGTTAGCTGGGGAGTGGGCCTTGGGAGGCCGGCCCAATGGAGAGGAAAACGTCCAGGGGCCTGCTGGGCTGCTCTCTCTCCTACTCTCTTCCTCATTTCCTTTTATATGCCAAAATAGCAAATAGCAAAGGCATAAATAAGAGAAAGAAAAGGTTGGAGAAGGAATTTGGGCACTGGGATAATTTTCACGGACTCAGAAAAATGTGCACGGTCCGGGAAAATAGAAAAAGGTCAAGTTTGAAAGATTAAATTCAAATTCCTTTGAATTTAATTCAAAAGGTTTGAATTAGGATAGTTTTTTTTTTCAAAGTGCCCAAAAATGTTGAGAAATTAGGTGGAGCTCCGGAAAATGATGAAAGGACATGTGGCAAAGTTAGAGGCCAAGAGTTGAAATAATAAAAGGCATTGGGATTTTTGCAAGTGTGTTAAGGTAATTCCACATAATTGGAATAATTACTATAGCTCTCTAAATATCGAGAGGGTAAGTTGTAAAGAGAATCACCATGTGAATTCCCTCGATTTAAATGGATCAAGATCCATACCATTTGTTTAGTTGAGTTAAGAAAAATAAATGGCATGATGGCATGATGACAATGCACATGATGCAATGATGAATGCAAAGAACCAAACAAATCACACGACGAAACCTGGAAACCCTGGAAGGCATCTGAAGCTCCGGTCTTGGGGTGTCACAACAATCCACCACTACGAGAGGATCTCGTCCCGAGATCTTGAATGGCACCGGAGGGAAAAATGGAAGAGAAAGAGAAGGGGTAAAACTAAGTTGCTTCTTTGACAAATGAGTGAGACCAAAGAACCTTGAAAAGGTTAACCCATTTCAAGAAAAAAAATACCACGGAGATGAACGAAGTTGAAAACACTCCGTTAGAAAAGAGAAACAAGGAAGAACAAATTTGGGCAGCACTCCGGTTGAAAAGAGATGAAAGACTTGATAAGAAAGAACTTGAGCAGAGGACACAACACTCCAGTTAAATGGATAAACCAAGAAAAGAACACGATCCTGACAAAACGAAAAGATGGGTTGAAGATAGCAACATCACAAAGCCTCCGGAACAAAAGAATAGAAGTTGGATAATTGAGGTAGGAGATTGGAGAAGAAAATGCGAACTTCTGCCACAAAAGAGGTTGAGAAGGCATCCTTAGGAGAAAGGTCGAACGGAGTTGTTGGAAAAACCAACAACGAAAAGAACAAAGTTGCAGTGGGCTTATGGAGAACATCTCAAAACTATGAGGTGAAATTCTGCCACTAACGGAAAAAAGAATTGGATTGATATGAACGAGGAGACGAGAAACTTATTTCACCGGGAGGATAAATGAAGAACTTGGGACATTTATAAGCACCATAATTAGCAACAATCCTTAGGGAAGGCTTTAGGTGGAATATAACCCCAGATAACTCCAATGACGAGATTGATGGATTTAAAATACCTTATTGTTAATACCATGTGAATCATGAAACATGAACTCAAATTATCAAGAATGGCATAATACCACCTCCAATGACCCGGTAGAAAGAATCGCACTCCGGATTACAATATGAAGAAACCTTGAGCTTCTTAGAAAAGAATGTTGATGAACACTTCGAGAAGGAAATAAATCCTTGATGACCCATCATGTAGAAACTTCATGAAGAACTCCGGTAACAAAGGGTAACGACAAGAAAAAGACGTTTAAAAAACACAAGGTGAAACCTTGTAATGATTTAAGATGGAACTTCGTGATGATGAGAGCTTGGAACTCCGGGAAAGAAAGATGAGCACTTGAAACCAAGAATGAGTATGATGAGCCACTCCGAAAAAACAGGAATTGAATAAACTCGATGAAACAAGAATAAGAATTACATTATGCGTATCCTTCACCAATTAAAATTGATGACAAGCAATGGAATTGGCATACTACTTATTCTCGTAGAAAGGATTAAGATAGATATAGCGCCAACTTGAGAATGCCTTCCACGAAACACCGGTGGAATCGAAACAACGAATGAATTTGATATGATAACGAAAGAAGAGGAATCTTGCACGAACCACCGTAAGAATTAAAAAAACGATTGGAGAAAAGATAAAGAAAAACACCGTGAAGAATTGGAAAACAAATGAGGACACTTGGGGAAATTTAGATACAAGTGAACGAAGGGATCACGAGCTGATTAAAGATCACTTGCACGAAGCACCGGTAAAATTTGGAGAATGATAGCTGAAAGCTGAGAATGAATAAACCTGAATTGATGGACTCCGGATGAACAAACTGAAAAGGCTCCTGAATTTCTCCGGATGGATAAGAGAATTCTCACAATCGAACAATTATGAGAGAATGGCAACTAGCTAGAATCACGAATCTCTGAGAGAACGGATAAGATATGGATGTAAACTCTTCTTCGGTCTTCAAATGATGAGAATGACAACGAGAAACACCACCAAGAATTATTGAGGCACACCGGAATAATCAAAAGCGAAGAGATTGAGCCAATGATGAAAAGAATGTGAAAGATCTTGGAGAAAAGCATGTGACTGATGATAAATCATTCTTACGTCAAACTTCAAGATGAATTTGAGGGTAGCTCCGGGAAAATAAGAAGAGTCAGGTAAGATCCTGGGAAATGACATGTGGGTTAGGGCCCACTGAAAAGAAACACCGTAAAACGATTTAGAAGATAGATTGCGCTAGTTGAATTAAATGGCTAGAATAAGATAAGAACCTCGAAATAACTTGAACGGATTAGGAATGAAAACACGAATCTTCGAGAAAACTTGAGCACTCCGGAATAATTGAACAGCGAGAGGTGAATGATTAAGGATTGCCCCGGCATGAGAAAACATTGAAATACGGAAAAGAATATGATCAACACCGAAAGCTTGAATTGAAACCACTAGAGAAGAATTAGAATGGGTAAAGATGTACTTGAGGTTCCGTTAGGATCTTCATGAAAATCACTGGGTAAGAACACTGATGGAAAAGAATGGAGAGACTTCACAAGAATAAAAGGATACTTGATAAAGAAATCTTAGTCCTTGAGGAAAAAGGGTGGGTGGGTGGGAAAAACAAAGGCAACTTGGAGATGGATGAAACAAACACCGTTGAGAAGAACTGGGATTGAATCTTGCGGATGTTGCAATGATCGGATCCACTTGAAGAGAAGCACACCGGTTAAAAGGGATTGGCATGACAACTCGATGATCGAGAAGGATTAGTATTCACATCGGAATATGAGAACACCACTTGGAAAAGGTATGGAATCAACATTTGACTTCGAAGCAACTCGAATACCACAAATCCAAAACAAAACAAAGGATTGGCTTGCAAAATAAGCCGGAACAAACATATGATAGAGATTTCGTCCGAAGTTTTCGTGGTGGGGCCTACACGGGCTCGATCGTACAACACCATCATGTACAAGGCAGTGCACATGACATACGAAGCGTCCCCGAGTCGGCATAGCCAAGGACTCTTTAAGACACAACGAGACCACTGTAAAACCGACCGTGAATAGGCGGACCACTAAACGTCGAACCCCAATTTCATATCATACCTCTGTCGGAAAGATATCCTAAGAGCTACTTGAATTCCCACTTATGAAACTCCCGAAAAATTTTCGGTTATGCAATCAGGTGTTGGGGATACAGGGGAAGCATAATATCTCACCCAAAACTAGTAAATCCTACATCCAGCTGTATCCATCCTTCAACACATAACCAAGAAACCTTCGGAAATCGTCTACCTCAACCTTCGAAAAGCATCCGCTATACGAGTTATGGCGATACTCCCGAACTCCCGCCCCAGTACTGGGTGGCGTCGAGGTTATCTCACCAACGAACTGCATAAAAGAGATTTTCGATGTCGGCGTACTAAACTCAGGTATTCCAGAACTGCAACGATAAAATTATGACGACAACACCTCAGAGCTCAACTCCCCGGGACACTTCCACAAAACCCCTGACAGGTGGCACCAAGACAATGTTCTCGTCATAAAACCATTGGAACGATTCCAAGATACCCGCGTGATCCTAAAAAAAATTAGTGAAATTTGAGAAGAGAAGAGTCAAAACTCTATGTCAGGATACCTTACCAGAGCGATGAGGAGACTGGGAAGTAAAAACAATTCCTAAACTCTCCGATATATAATTCCTAATTGACTCAAAACATTTTTCTAGACACAACTCGGCCGCTAAAAACGATCAAGCAATGGGGCTCCTAAGGTCGGGAAGGCTCTGATTACCAACTTGTAACACCCTCGATGCGGCTATATCTCCCACGTGTCGAAGCACGACTTAGAGGCATAACCACATTGAAAGTAATGTCGCAAGTGAGGTAATCTTCACACAACCCATGTAATACATAAGGGAAAGAGATACATAGTTGGCTTACAATCGCCACTTCACACAATTACATGAATAAAGCATTACAACATCCAAATACAATCAAGGTCCGACTACGGAACCAAAATAAAAGAAGAATCCCAAATGTGACAAGGTCCCCGATCGACCCCAACTGGGCTCCACTACTGATCAACTAGAACGAAACACCACAAAGGACAAGATCTTCATCGAGCTCCTCCTGAGCTTGGTTGCGTCAACTGCACGGTCTCATCGGCACCTGCAAGCTGGTTTAGGAAGTATCTGTGAGCCACGGGGACTCAGCAATCTCGCACCCTCGCGATCAAGACTATTTAAGCTTATGGGTAAGGTAAAAGGTATGAGGTAGAGCTGCAGCAAGCGACTAGCATATATGGTGGCTAACATACGCAAATGAGAGCGAGAAGAGAAGGCAAAGCACGGTCGAGAAACTATGATCAAGAAGTGATCCTAGAACAACCTACGTCAAGCATAACTCCAACACCGTGTTCACTTCCCGGACTCCGCCGGAAAGAGACCATCACGGTTACACACGCGGTTGATGCATTTTAATTGAGTTAAGGTTCAAGTTATCTACAACCGGACATTAACAAATTCCCATCTACCCATAACCGCGGCACGGCTTTCGAAAGTTCAAATCCCTGCAGGGGTGTCCCAACTTAGGCCATGACAAGCTCTCACGGTCAATGAAGGAATAGACCTCCTCCCGAGACATTCCGATCAGACTCGGTATCCTGGTTCTACAAGACATCCTCGACAATGGTAAAACAAGTCCAGCAAAGCCACCCGATGTGCCGACATCCTGATGGGAGCTGCACATATCTCGTTCTCAGGGCAACACCAGATAGGTCAAGCTACGAGTAAACCAGCCCTCAAGTTTCCCCGAGGTGGCCCCGCAGGCTGCCCATTTCGGACCAACACTTAGACAAGCACTGGCCCGGGGGGGTTAAAATAAAGATGACCCTTGGGCTGGCCTAACCCAAGGGAAAAAAAGGCTAGGTGGCGAATGGTAAAACCAAGGTTGGGCCTTGCTAGAGGAGTTTTATTCAAAGCGAACTGTCAAGGGGTTCCCATTATAACCCAACCGCGTAAGGAACGCAAAATCCGGGAACATAACACCGATATGACGGAAACTAGGGCGGCAAGAGTGGAACAAAACACCAGGCATAAGGCTGAGCCTTCCACCCTTTACCAAGTATATAGATGCATTAATAAAATAATATATATTGTGATATCCCAACAAGTAAACATGTTCCAACAAGGAACAACATCTCCATGTTCCAATAAGGAACAAACTTCAATCTTCAACTACAACAAACAACACTATAAGAGGGGCTGAGCAAAGCGGTAACATAGCCAATCAACGGTTTGCTAGGACAAGGTGGGTTAGAGGCTTGGTTCAACAATATGGGAGGCATGATAAACAAGTGGTAGGTGTCGCAGCATAGGCATAGCAAAAGAGCGACCATCTAGCAAGCAAAGATAGAAGTGATTTCGAGGGTATGATCATCTTGCCTGAAATCCCGCAAGGAAGAAGAACGAGTCCATGAAGAAGACAAACGGATGTAGACGAACGGGTCCTCACAACACGACGTTACCGAAACCAACCCGAAGAAGCAAACACCGGAAAGAAGCACACAACATAGTAAACAACCAAGCATAACATGTCATGATGCGCAAACAAGTATGATGCATGTCCGGATTAAAGAGGCATGGCAAAAGAGCACAAACAATCCTACAAATTAAGTGGAGCTCAATATGCAACGAGTTGCATATTGACGGAACACCACATCAATTATTTAGTTCTCTCTCGGTTAGGTACCCAACAATATTAAATGTTATTAAACATGGCAAGAGGTGAAGCATAAAAGAAACTATCTAACTAAGCAATTTAAATGGGGCCGGATATAACAAACAACAAATCCGGTAAATCCCCATATGCATTAGCAATTTAATGCAACAACAATTTAAACATTTTAATTGTTGTTACTATGATGCGGATGACATGAACAAGTTTATGCAATTTTTATTAAAAGTTGACAAGAGAATTATGAAGCATTTTGTCATCGTGGCGGAAACGAAAAGGGGTGCCACGGAAACGGTAACGAAAATGGTCCCACGACAACATAACAGTTATCAGGTAGTCCACGGGGATACCGGTGCAAAAGGAAAAGTGACGGGAGCGTGCAAGAGATGGTGGGGTGATCCCGGATTCCGGGTGTCCCACGGGTTAGTGGCATGGAAAACGAGTGACAATGCGGACACGGTGCAGACAAAGGGTGCATGTCATCCAACATGTATTCATGCGTTCATGGGCGTCGACTCGGGGTTATACCTTTGAAGCGTGCGTTTTCGAAGTGTATCGAGTCAGCGTAGAGGAAGTAGTGGAAGTAGATGTTCTCGAACGACGAGGGAAGTAGTGGTTCACGCGACGGTAGTAGAAGTAGTCGTCCTATCGTTCATCAGCGATCATCGGAGCGGTAGTGGAAGTAGAGGTACATGAGACGGTAGAGATACTCGCGACGGTAGTGTTACAAGGTCGTCGAGGTACTTGCCGGTCCGGTCTTGGTGTATTATGTACATTGCTAACGTAGTGGTACTCGGTGTCGTAGTCGTACACGGCGCGATGTGGAAGTAGTTGTACTCGCGGTCTTCGGCGATGGTAGTCGTACATGTATCGACGAGGTACTTAACGTTTCGGTCTGTAGCCGTTCGAGCGTCCGTGTGGTCTTGCCGGTGGGGTACTTGGCGCTTGCAGTCCAACTCCAAGGTCATAGCCGTGTAGTCGAACTTGACGGAAAACGGGTCTTGCTGGGGACTTGGCGCATCCATCCAGAACTTGTGGTACTTGGCGAAAACGACGGGAGGCGGGCAGTGAACAACGACACGAAGTTCAGGTGTCGCGGTGGTCTTGGCGTCCAGCGACAGCAGCAGGCATCGCAGACACCGGGCACGGTCGCCTGCAGACGGACGGAGACGCAGCAGCAAAAGAAAAACAGCAGCAGCTCTTGAAACTTGACAGCGTGTGGAAGGAGGAGGTCGAGGACGCAGGTGGGGCAGAGGTGCTGGCAACGGTCGAGGATGACACCTCCGGTCAGCGAAGCACGGGTGTAGGGGAGGCGGAGTTCCTGTTCGGGGAGGCGCAGGTGAGGGTCACCGTGGTGCTCTGCTGCAGGGTGCCATGGCGGGGAGGCGACAAAGAGGATGGAGCTCTGGGCGCAGGAGGATGGCCAGGGTGCACGGAGCGACAACGGTCGCTGTAGCTTGAGGGCGCGGGGCTGCGACGTTCGCGATGGTGGCGGCAGGCCTGGTGAAGGGAGAGATGGGGGTCGAGGATGAGGGGAACTTGGGGCGCCGGCGGCGGCCTCGGGAAGGAGGAGGGACTTGGCGCGGCGGAGAGCAGGGAAAAGAGACGAGGGAGAGGACGAGGGGATGGGAGAGAAGACGAGGTGGGAGGCGGCGCTGGATGAGGACGAGAGGGAGAGAAGATGGGCTCTCTCCCTGCGCTAGGGTTAGCTGGGGAGTGGGCCTTGGGAGGCCGGCCCAATGGAGAGGAAAACGTCCACGGGCCTGCTGGGCTGCTCTCTCTCCTACTCTCTTCCTCATTTCCTTTTATTTGCCAAAATAGCAAATAGCAAAGGCATAAATAAGAGAAAGAAAAGGTTGGAGAAGGAATTTGGGCACTGGGATAATTTTCACGGACTCAGAAAAATGTGCACGGTCCGGGAAAATAGAAAAAGGTCAAGTTTGAAAGATTAAATTCAAATTCCTTTGAATTTAATTCAAAAGGTTTGAATTAGGATAGGTTTTTTTTCAAGTGGCCAAAAATGTTGAGAAATTAGGTGGAGCTCCGGAAAATGATGAAAGGACATGTGGCAAAGTTAGAGGCCAAGAGTTGAAATAATAAAAGGCATTGGGATTTTTGCAAGTGTGTTAAGGTAATTCCACATAATTGGAATAATTACTATAGCTCTCTAAATATCGAGAGGGTAAGTTGTAAAGAGAATCACCATGTGAATTCCCTCGATTTAAATGGATCAAGATCCATACCATTTGTTTAGTTGAGTTAAGAAAAATAAATGGCATGATGGCATGATGACAATGCACATGATGCAATGATGAATGCAAAGAACCAAACAAATCACACGACGAAACCTGGAAACCCTGGAAGGCATCTGAAGCTCCGGTCTTGGGGCGTCACATCCTTGGACCTCTTAAAGGGCCCAACCATGTCCAGCCCCCAAGTTGCAAATGGCCAAGTGATTGGAATCATCCTTAATTCTTGAGCTGGAACATGAGCACGGCGTGCAAACTTCTGACAACCATCACACCTCTTTACCAAATCCTCAGCATCAGCATGAGCCGTAAACCAATTGAAGTCGTGACAAAAAGCCTTAGCTACCAAAGATTTTGAACCGGCGTGGTGACCACAATCTCCTTCGTGGATCTCACGTAAAATCTCACGGCCTTCTTGAGGAGACACACAACGCTGAAACGCCCCTGTTACACTGCAATGATGCAACTCTCCATTGATAATGGTCATTGACATGGATCGCCGGATTATCTGTCTGGCCAAAGTTTCGTCCTCCGGTAACTCGCCCCGGTTTATATACGCCAAGTATGGGACCGTCCAATCCAGGATAACATGAAGAGCTGCCACTAATTGAGCCTCTGGATCAGGAATAGCCAAATCCTCCTCCGTAGGTAACTTGACCGACGGGTTATGCAAAACATCCAGAAAGACATTGGGTGGAACCGGTTTACGTTGGGAACCCAAACGACTTAAAGCATCCGCCGCTTCATTCTTTTGCCGGTCCACATGGTCGACTTGATAACCCTTGAAATGGCCTGCAACAATATCTACTTCTCGACGATATGCTGCCATGAGTGGATCCTTGGAATCCCAAGTGCCAGACACTTGTTAAGCTACCAGGTCCGAGTCACCAAAGCACTTAACCCGTCTTAAATTCATCTCCTTAGCCATCCAAAGACCATGGAGAAAGGCCTCATACTCAGCTGCATTGTTAGTGCAAGGGAACATTAAACAGATAACGTAACAAAACTTATCACCTCGTGGGGATGTTAATATGACTCCAGCCCCCGAGCCCTCCAATTGTCTGGACCCATCAAAATGAATAGTCCAATAAATGTTATCTAGCTTTTCCTCCGGTGCCTGCAACTCTGTCCAGTCATTGATGAAATCCACAAGTGCTTGGGATTTGATTGCTGTGTGAGGCATATATTTTAACCCGTGAGGTCCAAGCTCAATAGCCCACTTGGCAACCCGGCCAGTTGCTTCCCTGTTTTGGATGATATCCCCCAAGGGGGCATAACTGACCACAGTGATAGGATGACCCTGAAAATAGTGCTTGAGCTTCCAGCTTGCCATAAAAACTCCATACACCAGTTTCTGCCAATATGGGTACCTCTGCTTGGACTCAATAAGCACCTCACTGATATAATAAATCGTTCGTTGAACCGGATACTCCTTTCTGGCCTCCTTGCGCTCCAGAACAATAGCCACACTAACAGCCCGGGCATTAGAAACCACATATAACAACAAGGGCTCTTTGTCAACAGGAGCAGCAAGGATAGGCGGCTCAGCTAGCTGCCGCTTTAAACTCTCAAAGGCCTCATTGGCAGCATCACTCTAGACAAAATGGTCTGTCTTCTTCATCATCTGATACAGAGGGATTGCCTTTTCTCCCAAACGGCTGATAAACCGGCTCAATGCTGCAATATGACCCGCCAGACGCTGATCATCGTTAATACATGCCGGTTTAGCCAGGGACGTAATAGCCTTGATCTTCCATGGATTAGCTTTAATGCCCCTGTTAGACACCAGAAAATGGAAGAGCTTGCCTGCCGGTACACCAAAGACACATTTGGTCGGATTAAGCATCATCTTATAAACCCGGAGGTTTTCAAAAGTCTCCTTCAAGTCATCTATCAATGTTTCCTCCTCTTTGGACTTTACCACAATATCATCCACATAAGCATGAACATTGCGCCCAATCTGATTATGAAGACAATTCTGCACATAGCGCTGATAAGTCGCCTAGGCACTCTTGAGCCCAAAAGTCATAGATACATAGCAGAAGGGTCCAAAGGGAGTTATAAAAGCTGTCTTCTCCTGGTCCTTAACTGCCATTTTAATCTGATGATAACCAGAATAAGCGTCCAGAAAAAACAAACGGTCACAACCCGCCGTAGTATCAATGATTTGAATAATACGAGGGAGAGCAAAGGGATCGGCTGGACAAGCCTTGTTCAGATCTGTGTAGTCCACACACATACGCCAAGTGTCATTCTTCTTAAGTACCAACACCGGATTAGCTAGCCACTCAGGGTGAAAGACCTCCACAATAAACCCTGCTGCCAAAAGCCGGGCTACCTCCTCACCGATAGCACTACAAAAAAATACACTTATGTGATGATACATGTTTGTCACAGTAGGTCGTGTTTTCTGTCATGCATGTACATCGATGACGATTTTATGAAAGAATCAAGATAGTCATACCTGTGCTGTCGTAGAAGTGTTCCATGACATTACCAAAATTATCATCACGGAAGTGTCCACTTCCATGACGATAAATCGCGCATCATAGAAGTGCTTTCGTTAAGGGTGACCGACACGTGGCATCCACCATAACGGAACGCCGTTAAGCTATCGGGTCGGGTTTTGGATCCGATAACCCGTTAACAGCCCCGACAATGGGAAATTTCCACGTGTAAAATTATTATTGGCCGGACAAAACACGTGTCAGCTCGTCAGTGGGTCAGATAGGCGCCTATGATATGTTGACACATTCCACGGCCCACCACTGGCCCATTTAGCTTACAAAGCTGGCCCGTTTGACTTGGTCAAAAGTTAACGGGTCGGCCCATGAAAAGCCTGTTAACGATCTCTTCGCAAATAGACCATTTTACGACCCGTTAACTCACGGCCCGTTAGGCCCTAAAGGAAATCGGCCCAACAATGTCATGTGGGCCGTCGAATATAACACCAGCCCATTTCACTTTTGGCCCATGTATGGCCCACGATGTCTTTCGGCCCATATGAGGCCTTCGTATCTTTCGGCCCTTTATAGGCCCACGGTGACTCTAGCCCATAATGAACAGTAATTTTCTTTATACCCGTTAACGGCCCGTGATTTACATGGGCCGTTTCTAGCCCGTGTTAGCTTTCGGCCTATTGACAGACCATACGTTCTTGGGCCCCTTTTCGGCCCTCGATTACTTTCGGCCCGTTACTGGCCTGTTCCCATAATGGGCCAATTCGGCCCATGACAAGAGTCGGCCCGGTACTGGCCTGTTCCCCTAATGGGCCAAATTCGGCCCATGGCAAGAGTCGGCCCGTTACTGGCCTGTTACCCTAATGGGCCAAATTCGGCCCATGGCAAGAGTCGGCCCATTTCTGGCTTGTTAACCCGTTGCGCCGTTTTCAGCCCATCCTATATTCCGGCCCATTAATGACCCGTTATGGCTGTGACAGAATTAAGCCTTTGCTGTCCTACGGCCTGTTAATGGTTTGTTACCGTGCTGGGCCGATACCAATTACGCCCGATTATGGCCCATGTAGACCCATTTATCCGGCGGCCCGAGGCCCACCGATTACAGGCCCATTTATAGATGGCCCGTAGGAGACCCATGGATCCTACGGCCCGTATATGGCCCATGGTAGTTGCGGCCACTAGCAAACCAAGGAAAAAGAAGACTAGGAAATAAATAAGGCCGAAACTAATGCTAGGCTATTAAGGCGATTGCATAGAATACATCCACTCGGCATCAAAGATCGCCACCAGTGCAAATATAGGGAACACCCTACACTATACAAAAATGGCTTGGTGTTTTCTTCAGCCGGTGGCTGCACATTAAGAATAAATTTTGTATCGCACCAAAACAAATTACAACTATATAACAAAAGGAAGGTTGGCATAAAACTTAACAGTCTAGCAGATAAATGCACCACCAGAAGTTCAGAAGCTCACTTCATTTGACCCGACTGTTACATTTTCATGATGTATTGTCCGATGGAGCACCATAACCCTCGCCTTCATTTCCCCTAGGCTCCTGAACAACATAGCAAATGTCTGATAGTCTGGTTTCAAAACCATGCATATCTTGACGACATTGAGCAATGTTTCTCCTTGTTTCACAAAGGGTCTCTGTTAGGGAATGGACTTGTGTTTGGAGCGCAGATACAACATTGCTTTGAGCTTGCATATCTTGATCATGAGGCAGTTTGGACGATATTGCCTTAACAACCAACCCAGTATTACGCAGGAACGTGCTTTTGGCACTGTTAGTGGACAGGTACTGACCCACTGCAGCAAGAGCTGACATTGCGGTTATAGTTGCCTCGCCACCTTCAGAAGGTGGCGGTTCCACCATTTTTTCCATAGCTCGCTGAAAAGTTGAGGTTTTACATTAGTAGTACCAGAACAGAAGATATTAAGGAGGCAGCAAAACCAAACAAAATAGCTTTGGTCTATATACAAAACTTATTCTGGTGAACCCATGTAAAATATTAGTTATATTTTATTGCAAAGTACATAACAAAACCAGGTTCCAAACATATGACCATGTACCATCGCTAATGTATTGTCTATTTCTTCACATTGTATTAAGGGCTAAGGATAAAGAGACGAAGTTTATAATACGGTAAGCATAGTATGACATCATTCATATCACAAAACAACTCATAACATACAAATAGGCAATTGTAACATTGTGTGGGCAAGTCCAGCACGGAACTAGATTACGGGTCAAGATCAAAGGAACATCACCCCTCTCTTTTAAACCTTGTAAGGTGAAATGATACGCTAAGACAATTGTGTATAAAATTGAAAAGAGTAATAGACATTGGCTGCAAACCATGCAGTTCATGGCACAAGTCAGAGTAAGTAGTAGTTAAAAGGCATGAGGATTAAGGACTTACAATAGTGGCTTTGACTGCTGTAGTCATTCCCTTCTTCTTGCTGGTGTGACAGTCCTTGAAGATTTCCACAACATTTGGTTCAGGTACTTTTTGGTCCTTGCGGGCTTTCCTCTGCATTTCGAACAAGTCAATATAGATATGATAATATGGTACAGCTAAAAGAGTGAAACAACAGCTAATTACAAGAGCCTCGCAGTGTGCAATATAGCTACGAGATCCTGTCGTCTGTTGGAATTTCACTTTCGTACGGTTGGCCTTGTTCTTTGAACAGTTCACCTACAAGAAGATAGATTTGTGTGGCACATGCATAAATAGGACTTCAACATGTGATCTGATCACATATATATAATGTACCTGATACTTCGGATCAGACCAGTGTTTAACAAGGCCCCTCCAGTCTTCATCCGATATATTTTCCACTGGAGATGTTTGGGAAAGTTCACTGTTAGCCTTGCCTTCAAAGTGAGTTTTCCTCAAGTTATACCGATAGTGTCGCAGAGCAGACTTGAAAACATGGGTGCAAGCTTGTCTGGTTGCATCATCTTGGCTATCCAACTTGAACCTCAACTGTTGAAAATTATGGAGTCTCATTATCAGCAACCTAGAAAGTATGGGACAGAGCAAGACCATATTACTAGTTTCCATACATAACCATACTTACAGATAAATGGTCGAGGAAGGTGTTGAACTGGGTTTCGTCTTTTTCATTCCTGTACTGAATCCATATTGGGAGGATACGTACATGACACCTAACGGCAACCGCTGCCTCTGATACTAACTTGGCTGACTCTGTAGCATCATGTGGCCTTTTTAAACCTGCCTCAAAATGGATCTCCATTCTTCCTCCTCTAGATTTAGTTAACCTATCGAGCATTATCCCTGATGTTTGTTTCCTCTTGCGCCTAGGTGCTAGTCCAACAACGAACATAGGAAGTGGTAGTGTACATCAAACTGTGAGACTACATATAAAGAAGCATGCAACTGTAACTTGACTCCAGCAACTACCTTCTTGCTATTGAAGCTCACAAGGTTCATCTGATATTGCCAACTCGTCTTGTGTCAAGAGTGCTTGGGAAGTAGTGCCAGGTGGAAAGGGAGCTTGGGAACGTGCTGCTAGCTCAGTTGACGCACGAGTAAGTCGTGCAGCTGGTAGTACTGTGGTAGGTGTTGTAAGAACTAGGGTTGTCTCTGCTCGTTTGGTGGCAGCTATTTGTTTCTGTTTGGCTTTTTTGCAACTCGTGTAGCATGGGATGCCGTGTTTGTAGAATTTTCCGCTGGACTTTGACCTTCTATTGCACCATCAGTACCAGCAAAATCTGCAGGATTCATCTGCTTCTCATTCCCTGCCATTCTATGTTTCTTCCTCTTTCTCTGTGCCATGTTAAGTCAAGCCGACAAGAAAAACGAATAACAATTTAGTTCTTCAGAACAAATTGATGCGTGATGTAGACGAACTGAACTTTGATGTTAGCAAGGTTGTCAGAATCGCGATTTTGAATCGGATCGGAGCTCTGATGGTAGAATCATAAATAGTAGAATCTTCACTACCAGGATCGTGGAAACGTAGATTTTATGAACTAAAATCGTAGAATCAGATGGGTAAGTTTGGATCGTAAAGTCGTAGAATCGTATAACAGAATCGTGATTCTAACAACATTGGATGTTAGACAACCACATGACAGGAGGATGTAATATGTATGAAAAACAGGACGGAAGAGATAACTAGAACTATGATGTGTAAACTAAGAAGAAGACATTTCACCAAATTAGAAGCAATGCAATGGAAGGTAGACACCATATGAAAGATGCTACATTGCTCGACCAAGTTAACAGTGTCTCATCATAAATGGCGTTTAAACAAATGTGAAGCAGTACAAGAAATAAATCATATGCAAGATGCAAACAACATCACACTACCATGTTAGAGGTCTCTCGTCATTAGTGCCATTGCATATTCACAGCATTGCATATTCACAGCTTATGATGTGTAAACTAAGGAGAAGGCATTTCAACAAATTAGAAGCAATGAAAACTAGACACCATATGAAAGATGCAACGAATATCACTCTACCAAGTAAAAAACTATCTCGTCATAAGTGCCATTTCAACAAATTAGTACTACAAGCTAGAAAATAATGTGAGATGTAACCTATATCACACTCCGAAGTCAAACGTTTCTTATGATAAGTGATTGTTGCAGGTTACACAACAGTAGTAATTTGATGTAAGAACATGGTGTGATAGACAGATATTGTATGTTCTAGAAACAGGAACACGTGTCTTATTCAAGTATAATGTGTAAAGTAAGCAGATGGAATTCAACAAAATTAGAAGCAATACAAGCTAGACATCACACATAACATGCAACCACATATAATAGTGCCAAGTTAGAGGGAGCACCGGTGATGCTGCACTAGGGGAGACGTGCTCATCATAAACACAACTTTGTTGAGTGTCTATGCATGTGTTGTCTTGGAAATCATCTTGGGGTGTGGAGGAGTAGAAACTGTAGAGGACCTTCGTTCGGAAGGAGCACCTTTATCCGCTGCCTTGCTAACTTCCTTCCGCTTTATTGATTTTGAATTGTCAAGTAAAACCGACAAGAAAAAGCAATAAAATTCTCTCTTCAGAACTCATTCATGCATGATACTGATAATCACTACTTTGATGTAAGGCAAACACATGATACCAGGATGGAATATGTACGAAAAACAGGACGACATGGCATGTTCACAACTGTTGGTGTAAACTAAGCAGAAACCATTCCAGCAAATAAGAAGCAATGCAAGCTAGACACCACATGAAAGATGCAACCAATATGACTCTGCCAAGTTAAAAGCATCCCATCATATATGGAATTTCAAAAAATTAGAAGCAGCGCATGCTATAAATCATATGAAAGATGCAACTAATATCGCACTCCATATACTAAAGGTGTCTCGTCATGTTGATTGATGCGGGATACAAAAAAACAATAGTTTTATGTAAGGACATGCTTCATAGACAGATGTACTATGTACTAAATACAGGAAGGCATGTCACATTAACAGGTATAATGTATAAGCTAAGAAGACTAGCACATCCAGTTTAACCAGATTGGAAGAATTACAATCTAGATACCATATGCAACATGCAACCACATATCACGCTGCAAAGTTAGAGCAAGCACCTGCGGTGCTAGTGTAGGGGAAATGCTGTAATCAACTACAGAGCTACGTTCACTATCTTCATCTAGCATTTCTGTTTCTTGAGAATCATGTCGGGAGGCTGACGCTGTATTCTTTAAATGAGGAGTAGTCCCCTTGCCTGCCTGCCTCGTCATAAGTGATTGATGAGGGATACACAAGAACATTAGTTTGATGTAAGAACATGGTTAATACACAGATGTACTAGTATGTACCAAAAACAGAAAGGCATGTCATATTGAAAGGTATAATGTGTAAGCTAAGCAGATGCAATTTAACCAAATTGGAAGCAATACAAGCTAGACATCCGACTGGAGTGGTGAGCATGATCATCTAGGACCTGAGAGCCTGGTGGGAGGCGGGCTGCTTCGCCACCATCGCAGCTTTTTAGTTGGCTTCCAGGTGATGCCTATCTTTGCTGGGCTTGTCACTGGCTCGGCCAGTGCCCTAACTAGCTATTTGTCTTCTGGTGCTCACGGGATGGTCGTTCATGTAAAAAATATCTTTCCTTATCTTACCGACTTCGCCCTTTCGAATACAAGCTAGACACCATATGGAACATGCAACCACATATGACACCGCAAAGTTAAAGCAAGCACCTGGGATGGTGGTTCATTGCGAGCGAGGTCATCAACTCCAGAGTGACGTTTACTGTCTCCATTTGCTGACACTGCACCCTTTATAGCGCTGTAACGTGTCTTGCCTACCCGCATACGAAGCTGGAGCGACTTCTCTCTTTTCTTTTTGGCTTCTCTCATGGCAGCAGAGTCTGAAATACCCTTGCATAAAAACACAATAGTGAGAGTAAGGGTGAAGTGTGTGCAGAACTAGTGCACTATAAAAGTAGCAGATAGCAGGTGGCTGAAAAATAAATGATAGGAGACATATGATAGCTCTACAACATTGCATGGCAAAAAAAATTAGATTCTACTCCGTATGATTTTGTAATATATGAGCAAAGGAAATGCAGGTACTCCTCCAGCACACTACCACATGTGGTCATATCTAAGATAACAATCGACTAAAAATAAATAGGCTAGTCGATTTTTTTAACGAACCGTCCGATCTATAAGGAACGGGCAGATGGCCTTCGTCTACCTCCCTCTAGTCACTGTTGACGATCTTTCTCGAACCACCAGCGACCACCGGCCCAGACCCCTGCCTTCGCCGCCCCGCCCTCCCATCGACCTCACACCACTGCCGTGCTTGGCAGCGCCCCCAGGTCATCCCTTTAATCCCGGCCGACCTCCAGATCAGGTGCCAGTAGCGGGAGGTAGACGAAGGCGCTGCTTCCCTGGCGTAATAGGCGTACTAGCACCTGTTACCTCGGGGAATGCTTCCATTAATTGGGAATCAACTAGCCAGAAATTGAAATTCAGGGGGGGCGACGGACCTCTAGCTAAGGTGAAATAGTATATGAGGAGAAACCTTGTGCATCGCGGGTTACTAGGAACATCTAGTATCAAGAAGAAGTGGCCAACTAGTGTCTTCTGTGGGATGAATACCGTGCAAGCAGAGACGTAAGATTTGCATGAATAAGGGAAGAGGAGTACCTTTTTCGGTTGTCGGTGCGGTCACCTCCACATGTCGTGCCAATCTTCTTCTTTTTACCGAGGAAACCGATGTTCTAGAGGGTGCAGGCTTGGACGAACCCTTGGCCAAATTGTTGACTGTGTTGCCATGGCCGTATGTCGGTGGAGGGGAAGCAGATCCGAGGCGGCGAAGGACGGCGTAGCAGGAACAGCTTCGGTGCGGTGGAGGGTGGCGAAGATGAAGCGGCAGCGGTGAGGCACAGGACGGCGTGGTTGAACTGGCTCGGGTACGGATGGCTCGGCCTCGGCTTCAACTACTAGCCGTGGAGAGCGTTGCGGTTGAGGTTGCGGTGGATGACGACGTTGGGGTATCGGCTCCAGCGTGATGGAGGAGGGCGGCGGTTGATGGGTGGGATGGGGTGGTGGACGGAGGACGTCGAGGTTTCGCGGCTGGTGGAGAGGTAGTTTTGGCGCCCATGGAGTACGAATGGGGAATCGGACGGGTGGGGGACCATGTTTCGGTCTGGGACGTTCTTGTTTTTGGATTTTTTTGAATAGAAGATGGGACGCGCTTGTTTGAAATTTGGGGAAAGTACAAACTTTGCCCCCCCTCTTAAATTTCGGACCTACTGCGGGTCGGGGGTAGGATGGTAATCCCAGGTGTCCCAAATAGTGGGCGGGACCGATTTCGGCCGCGCGCATGTGTGCTTAGGCGACCATTGTGTATGAATGTTTTTCGGATGCGGTTGCATGGCGTCTAGATGAAGCTACAAACCTACCCCGGTTTAGACTATTGGACGTCGGGCCGGTAGGTTTCACGGGTCGGAGTTATTAGAAAAATAATTTCCTTATACTACCAAACATTGGTCTCACGCGGTTTCAGGCGAGTAGAGGCTCTTTTGGCGCTTCGTTCGAAATTTTGAAACACAAGCATTCACGTTTAGAGTACTCTTGAACTATGAGAATTGACCTAAATAGACAACATTATATTTGACCTTGTATGTTTGAAAACCTCATTAAATTATCCGCTTCTTTTTGAAATTTTGACACTTGAAAATCCTATAACTACGATTATTTTGGAATGGAGGAGCTAAATTTGAATCTATTTTGTACATGACTACATATGCTATTATGTACAAAATCAGAGCAAAGATTGGTGCCCCCATAATTTAGGTATGGTTTACAAAGGCCATGATATCAAAGTCAAATAATTGAATGGACTTCATGTTGAATTTGATTTTTTTTAAACCACCTTAAGTTGAATTCAAATGTATGCTAGTTCATAGGTAGCTATTTATAATGTCCATTGTGTAACTTTCGTATGTATAATCTGCTTTACACACACAACATGAACTATACTCACGTTTATATTCGATTGCTAAAGCGATGCATTGTCTGGAGTTCAAAATACTAACTATGTGGATCAATTGTGTCGAATAATAACATAGACATGCTCAAATTCGATAGAATCTAGATGTTTGATGGATCAATGACCGCTCCTTATGCGAATTGCAAATATCATGATCCCATCCTAATATTTGGATACAATTTATATCTTTAATCAATGTGTAGAGCAGTCTTTTATGTGTAGTTTCACTCTCCATTGGTGGTCTCTCACACATGCTCACACACTCTCTCCCGAGGTGTCTTTCTCGCACACATGCTCTAGATATAACCCTCCCTCCCTCTCGTAACCATTTACAACTGTTTTCACTAACCTTTATCACAAGCACTCTTCCTCTCGCAAACATACACACGCACAATCCTCATCGACCCTTTCTATATACATGGACCTGCCTACGTGTCTCATGTACGCACATTATCTTTACGCCTGTCTCTCACGCATTGTCTCACACCTCTCTTCCTAATCGACGAGTATGATTCTAGCAGAGCATTCTGTAGGATGCCCCTTAAAGTTAGGTTGGATGAATAGTAATATCAGAGATAAAGGGGTTACCTTAGTCTGAGAACCTAGGGTTACAAATCCTAGCCGGCTTTGTCAGTGGACACAGAGTCCTTCACAATTCTGCTATCTTTGTCTTGTACGACTAGTCATCCATGGGTCTTCCTAAATGCGTCACGGGCCGACCAATGTGGCACAGGACGGAACTGAACGAAGGGCCTCACCTCGACCCACTGGACCTCACGCGGTGACACACCCTCTGCCCCCACGTCTCATTATCTTCTCACACCCACGCATACCAACACAAACACCACACACACAGAAAATTTCTCCTGGTGCCTCTATTCCCTCCCCCTTGCATAAACACACTCAAGGGGATGGAATCTCATGTCGTGACGTCATATTCGTCTCTCTCTCTCTAGACCACTCTCATTTCTCGTGCTATCTCTCCCACGCCCCCATCGGCCCCTCTATCCATGCCTCTCTCGAATACGTAATACACACACATACCTCTCTAGGCCCCGCCAAATGCATCAACTACACATTTACACATGTTACATCACGTACCCCATTGATCTAAAAAGCCCTCTCTTCACGTTTACTTCGCATACAACATTCCTTTTGAATAATGTGTGGCCAAAAAATTATTTTAGAGTTTCTACATATATACAACATTACAAAGTTATATGGAGGAGTACGAACGCTAATTTGCATTGCATGGTGCCCACAATGATATTTATTCCGCATTGTGAATTTTTATATTTTTATACTATATACAAAGTTAGTGATAATAAAGAGAAACGAAGAGCATCTCTCTCTCCATCGCATACCCCCCTGTACGCCCTTTCATGTATGCACACAAAACTATCTCTAGGTCCTCTAAAAGTAAGCCCCCAGAAAATGCACGCATGTTTCATCTTTCTCTCGCGATATATGCAATGACAATCATTGTATTTGAAGCGAAAGCACGATACGTACATTTGGACTTCAGAATCCACTCATTACGGTCACCATTTATGTTTAGTGTTTAATATACAGTCACGGGCTCACCGTACAACTCTGTATTTTCTCATGACATGACTAGTTGACCAGTTAAACGCTCCATGTGGCACCTCTAGTGTTGCATCACATTACCTCACTACCATCGTGCCCACCTGTCGACTTGTATCTACTCTACATCTACACTCTTATAAAAAACAGAGTTGGTGATGATGGTGTGCCTGCCATCCTGCAATATAGGCCGTCCGATTTATATCTGACGGATAGGAAAGAAACTATGGCAATTTTGCAAAAAGGTACCCACACACCTCTCCACATTTGCAAATAAGGCCTTCCCTCGTTCATCCCTTTCTCTCAAAATATAAACGTCATACAAATGCATCTCGATGTTACGTCCAACGCACGGGCATCTTGCTATTAAGAATGAAAACAAATGACAAAAATATATTTGGACGGTGGTTCGAAGTCATGACCGCGGGCACAGTGGACAAGGTGGCCTTGTATTGGTATGCTGAGCCGTCTGTTTTAACACACAGGAGCTGGTGTGGTGATTATACACACACGCACGCATGCACACGAACTTCATCCACGCAACACTCACACAAACACATGCATCCACGCACGCACGCAACACTCACACGTACACACGCAGCCACGCACGCACGCAACACTCACATGCACGCACACAACACTCACACGCACACACACATGCATGCATGCACACACCAGTACACCACACGACCAACACACACTCTCACACTCAAGTGCTCAACCTACACGTGCATGCGCACACATCAGGCCCTGACAGACACATACACAACCAGGTGATTCCCGCGCACGGGTTGGAGCCTTGTCGCGCCTGCGTAAATTTGTGTTTATCTGACCTTTTGCCTATGCGAACTGACAGGTGGGACCCACAAGGAATGTGGTTAATTTAACTAGTCAACATGGCGCCACACAGACTATTTGGCCGGTCAACAGAGTGCAATCCGATGCTGAACTATGAGCAAGTGACCGTATAATCACCGCAAAACGTATATAGTGACCGTAATCAGGTTATTCTGAAGTTCGGTGACCGTATTATGCTTTTCTCTCTGTAGGCCCTCCAAAACTACATCTCTACACGTTCTCGCATGTTACATATAACAACTATGCGATATAGCACTACTACTACACTCTAACACAATAAATCATATGTGTTTTTAGTTTTACTAGATATCATATTGTTACTTATAATTATTCAGTTTGCATACATTAAAATTTCCTTTGAAATGTATGGCCAGTATCATCTACCGCGCGGGAAAAATCCCGCCCTTTCCTGTTTAATCGGGTTTGTATCGATGGATCGTGCGAAACAGCAAAACTATAGTACTATACAGTACAAGTGACAGTTCACTGGGCCGTCGTGTCGTCTACTCCTCCGTTGTAAGAGTGGAGCGCTCGCTTTCATAAATCTTCTAGTCCCTTTCGCCGACATGTGGGACATCAAGCTACCGGTTCCACATGCCATACCGAAATACATTGTAGAGCAGTCGGGGTGAAGCACCCCAGTCATGGCGCCAGCATAGTAATGAGCAATGAGGCGTCAAATCACAAAGCTGCACATTTCCCGCAGTTAAGTTGGAGGGATGAAGAAACCATCATTTCACTCGTTGCTGAATCCGCTTCTCCCACATCTTCTTCAACTTAACCTCGTGTTGCTTCTACCGTTGTTCTGCCTCATGTGGGACGTGGATCGGCTTGGTAAAGCACTGACACGTGGGACCACATGTTAGCAAACCGCCAAGACAACATCCTCCAAAAATAAGAAGCCTAATCCTAGACTTACAAAGGGCTACGTAGCTACTACGTATACTTTCCATCTAATCTATTTATGCCCCCCTGATTTTCAGGTGGGGTGGGCCTAATCCTCTCCTTTAATCCAATCAAATAGTCCCACATCACATCAGTTCGTAACTTTACGTAAACCATTACGTGGATGTAGCATTGCTCAAATAAGAAACCTCCCCCGCCATTCGCACGACAAAATCATCTCCTTTTTACTAATCTTGATTCTATAATTTTTTAGATCAATATAATTGAGATTTGTATAGATAGCACACAGGAGCAAAACCAAGTGGTGTGGTTAAGGGCATCCACAATGTGTAGCCAAATTTGAAAATAGCTTTTGGCATCATGGGAACCATTGTGGACGGTGTTGCCAAAGCCAAAAAGATGGAACCGAAGCTCCTTGATTGATTGATTGAACGAATAGAAAAATGCAACATCTCTCCTCTTTCTCCCATGCTTGGACGCATGTAGTACAATATAGAGCACAGAGTCTACTCCCCTGTCCCTTCTATCACAAATCACAAAGCAGTGAGGCGTCAAATCACAAAAGCACGGACGAAGCAACCATCATTTCACTCTTCGCTGACTCCGCTTCTCCATTGTCTTCTTCGAGAAACCATTTCACCGCACTAGTACTCCTAGTAGTACTAGTAAAGGACTTCCTAGATGCAAATAAGGCGGTTGTCTCGGCTTGCAGCGGCACTTGCGAACGACTTACCGTGGTCTCCCTCAATGGTGTTCTCCGTCGAACGCACTTCGCCAATCCACCCAAAAAAAGATATCATCGACGTCACCGCAATGGGGAAGGAAGTCAAATATAGTTACTACCTCCATTTTTTGTACACAAGGCCAGTATATCAAAATTACAATTTGAAAAGGGCCACTAACACTAATCGAGGCAAAATTGATGGGGTTTGCATGGCGCTGCATTAATCAAGTGATGAGGAGTGAGATGGTTAGCTCTTTGGTCTTTGGAGAAAAAAATACGCATTAATTGACACGTGAAACAAGGATTTGTATTGATTAAATCCCGCGAAGGAAAACCCCGCCTTTCTTTTTTAACACTAGTACTCCTAGTACGTACGTACTTATCCTGTTTGGGTCTAGGCCTTGCATTGCCAAACTTCACCACACATTTTTGCCAAGCTTGCCTAAAGTTTTCAAAATGAGAAGGAGGTACACTTGCGCACGGCTATCGCGGTCGCACCGCACCCTCACACAGTCGCTCCTGCACGCCGCGGTCGCACCGCACCCTCACACAGTCGGTCCTGCACGCCGCAAACCCAACCAAGGGAACGCACCCTCACTGACATGTGCTGTCACATGTGAACAAACCAAACTCAGCTATCCTATTGCTCACACATAATTTTCATTCATAGAGTATGTTTATCCAACCGCATGTTGGGGAGTATCCGTATGGCCCGTGCGGTGGTCTATTGGGTAAGAAGAAGAGGTGAGGAAGAAGGAAAGAAGGGTTAGGAGACGTAGGATATTCATCCAACCGCCTGAAATGGTAGACTGACCCAAGTCAGGCGACTTGCATAACAAATATATGTTTTTACACAGCAAAAGATCCATAAAAACAACAACATAAAGAAAAACTATCACTGCTCGCGGAAAGAGACGGCCTCGTCGTCTTTGGCTGCCGGCGCGAACCAGCCGTCGCTGCCGACGTGTGTCTCTGCACCGTGGTTGTCCTCGGCCTCCAGATACTCGTTCAAGAGAAACATGCGGGCGCTCTGCACGGACGAGAGCACAGCCCGGTTCAAGTCGAGGACGTCCGGTTCCGCCAGCAGGATGTCCTCGATGGCAGCGGCATCCGCGCGCTCCTCGTCGAGTCGAGCCTCCGCCGCCCGGTTCAAGTCCAGGACATCCGGTTCCGCCTGCAGGAGGGCGTCGATGAGAGCGGCATCCACGCGCTCTGCGTTGAGTCGAGCCTCTATCGCCCGGTTCAAGTCCAGGACGTCCGGTTGCGCCTGCAGGAGGGCCTCGATGGCAGCGGCATCCGCGCGCTCCGCCTCAAGTTGAGCCTCTGTCACCCGGTTCACATCCACGACATCCGGTTCCGCCTGCAGGAGAGCCTCGATGGCAGCGGCATGCGCGCGCTCCATGTCGAGTTGAGCCTCTGCCTCCCGGTCCTCCTTTAGTATCGCCATGTTGAACCGCTGGTCCGCCTGCACCATGGGGGACTCGGACGCCTGCTGGTCCATCGTCTCATACCCATCTGGGGCCTTCTGCGCCGCGACCTCCGCCATGAACATTGGATCGGCTTCCTCCTCCTCATAGCTTGGCTCCAAAGAACTCGGAGATTGTCCCGCCGCAAAGCGAGCTTGGGAACGGAGGTCTGTGGTGCCGACCGCCGCCGTGATTTCTGCGCGGTGCTCCGGCGTCAGCATCTTGTAGTAAGTGATCTTGCGGCACACCATGGCTTTCCGGCGAACTACGGGACGCTTGATGCGTGCTAGGCGATTTAAAGGTGGGTGAATAGGCTGGAGATTAGGTGTGGTTTTAGGGCAGTGGCTGGCGTAGTGTAACGCCCTCGATGCGGCTATATCTCCTACGTGTCGAAGCACGACTTAGAGGCATAACCGCATTGAAAGCAATGTCGCAAGTAAGGCAATCTTCACAACATCCCATGTAATATAGATAATAAAAGGGGAAGGTACATAGTTGGCTTACACTCGCTACGTCAAACAAAGTACATAAATAGCATTACATCATCCAATCACTCATGGCCCGACTACGGTGCCAAAATAAAATACAACCCAACATGCGACACGGTCCCGATCGCCCCAACTGGGCACCACTACTGATCATCAGGGAAAGACACGTAGTAATGGCGTGAGTCCTCGTCGAACTCCCACTTGAGCTCAATCGCGTCATCTGGAACGGAGTCGTCTGGCCCTGCATCTGGTTTGGAAGTAATCTTTGAGCCACAGGGACTCAGCAATCTCGCACCCTCGCGATCAAGACTATTTAAGCTTATAGGTAATGGAAGGTAATATGTGGAGCTGCAGCAAGCGACTAGCATATATGGTGGCTAACCTATTCGCAAAAGAGAGCGAGAAGAGGAGGCAAGCGCGAATGGATAATTAGAGAACCACCTGCGGCAAGCATTACTCCAACACCGTGTTCACTTCCCGGAATTCGCCGAGAAGAGACCATCACGGTAACACACATGGTTGATTCATTTAAATTAAGTTAAGGTTCAAGTTATCTACAACCGGACATTAACAAATTCCCATCAGCCCATAACCACGAGCACGGCTTTCGGAAGTTCAAATCCCTGCAGGGGAGTCCCAACTTAGCCCATGACAAGCTCTCACGGTCAACGAAGGATATACCTTCTCCCGAGACATTCCGATCAGGCTCGGTATCCCAGTTCTACAAGACACTTCGACAAGTTAAAACAAATCCAGCAACACCGCCCGAATGTGCCGACAAATCCTGATAGGATCTGCACATATCTCATTCTCAGGGCACACTCAGATGAGACAGACGTCGGGTAGGCCAGCCTAGAGTTGCCCCTGGTAGCCCCGGACATCGCTCGGCTGGACCAACACTCAGAGGAGCACTGGCCGGGGGGGGGGGGGTTAAAATAATATGACCCTCGGGCTCCGGAAACCCAAGGGAAAAAGAGGCTAGGTGGCAAATGGTAAAACCAAGGTTGGGCACTGCTGGAAAAGCTTTATTCAAGGCAAACTGTCAAGGGGTTCCCATTATCACCCAACCGCGTAAGGAACGCAAAAATCCGGGAACATAACACCGATATGATAGAAACTAGGGCGGCAAGAGTGGAACAAAACACTAGGAAAAAGGCCGAGCCTTCCACCCTTTACCAAGTATATAGATGCATTAAGATAACAAGATAATATAATGATATCCCAACAAGAAAATAATGTTCCAACAAGGAACGGTCTCCCATCTTCACCTGCAACTAGCAACGCTATAAGAGGGGCTGAGCAAAGCGGTAACATAGCCAATCAACGGTTTGCTAGGACATGGTGGGTTAGAGGTTTGACATGGCAATTTGGGAGGCATGATAAGAAAGTGGTAGGCATCGTAGCATAGGCATAGCAAAAGAGCGAGCATCTAGCAAAGCAAAGATAGAAGTGATTTCGAGGGTATGATCATCTTGCCTGCAAAGTTGTCAGAGTTGACTGGATCCTCGAAAGCAAACTCAATGGGCTCCTCATTAGCGAACTCGTCTCCCGGCTCTACCCAAACAAGACAAACAAGCAAAAAGGACACAATCAACCACGTGCAAACTCAAACAACATGATGCAAACATGGTATGCTATGCGGGATGCGATATGTGATGCATATGCAAGATTTGACAAGGAATGAATGAACCTAGCCTCAAATTGGAAATCCAAGTGTGCCACTAGAAAGGTGAGATGATTTCTCTTGAAAACGATATAAAGAACGCCGGAATCGGAGACATGGTTTGGAAATGGCAAGCAATTCAAATATGGCACCGGTTTGCGATATACAGCAAGTAGCCATCTAAAGGCAACAAGATCAACATGCTACAGCACTCAAACAAGGCAACAAAATACATGGCAGGGATCCACTCATAAAGTTTATCAAAAGATGAACACTGAGCTATGGCCAAATTATCCGTTAACAGGTTCAAACAAGCATGGCAAAAGTGCAATTGGTAAACAAATTTCATACTTAGTGAAATTAACACTTGTCTGGAATTTCAGATCAGGTAGCACACTTTGGAGCATGAAAACTATATGCTACAGGGCCTGAACATGGCAAGGTAAAGCATGGAATGGAGCTACTCAAAGAGCTTAACAAATGTCCCTTAGTGACCTTGACCCAAAAGGGATCATAAAATACAAATGCAAGCATGTGAACATGGCAAAAACATAATCAGATCACAGACTTAGTGAAAAACTGGAGCATGCAAATCAGATATCAAGTAGGCATGTTTACGAACTCGATGCACTCACTACAGAGAATGTCATGACGATCTAAGCATACAAACATGAAGAATACACATTATACAAGCTATACATGGCAAGAACAATAACATAGCATGCACGGATCAACTACAACATCCTCGGCAAAACCGCTAACAAGTAGACAATCTGCCCAGATTTACGAAATAGCAAAAGTAGACCTCGATTGATTCAAGCTAGGGTGCTCCATAAGTGCAAACAAATACATGGATGGGTAGAGGACTACAAGATTAACAAATCATCCTTACTGATCAACCTCAAAAGAGGCACGGATCACTAGGACTTAGTGAAATTACTAAGTCCCTGAAATCAGCATTAACGAATGCTCCACTTTGGAAGCTTGTGCTATTCACCACACACATCACAAAAATACATGGATGGCACCTCTGGAAATATGACAAAGCATATAACAAAACATATGTAGAGCTCAGGGCCATATCATGCACACAATAATCATGGCAAAAATGACAAATAGCTATCTGGAGCAGCAGATCTGGCAATTATCTCAAATGGCACTCTTCCAACAGCATTTCGGGCATCAACATGAACTCAAATGAAAATGATGCAATGCGATGAAATTATGTGCTCTCTGAGACGAACATTTTGAACATGGAAATATAAATAGGGTTAGGAACGAGAAAGTCAACCCCTAGGGTTTCCAGATCCAGATCGGATCTCGCTGGAGTTACTGTAGCTGGCACGCTTCCTGATGTTCAACGTCGCCGGAGCCGAGGTCGGAGGTCGAGGAGGAGGACGGCGGAGGGCGGCGGGCCGCTGGACGACGAGGGGGCGAGGCGCGACCGTGTCGCTGGCGTCGAGGAACCGCGGCGGGGCGGCGGAGGTCGCCGGGGCCGGCTGGGCGTGGAGGAGAGGCGTCGGGGCTGGCTAGCTCGGACGCGGCGTGGCGGCTTGGTCGCCGGACGTGGGGAGGACGAAGGCGCGGGGCGGCGACGCGCGCGTGGGCCGGGAGGGCTATCTGCGGGCCCAGGCGGGCCCGCGCGGTGGCGATGTGGGCGCGGTGGCGGCGGCGAATGGGAAGGCGCCATGTGGCAGCGGCGGGCGCAGTGGACACGTCCGGCGCTGGCGGACGTTGTCCGGTACATGGAGGAAGAAGAGGGCTATGGTTTCAGGGAAGAGATCCGAATTTTTCGGGAAGGAGGTATATATAGGCCTAGAGGGAGCTAGGAGAGTCCAAATGAGGTGCGGTTTTCGGCCACGCGATCATGATCGAACGCTCTAGATGATGGAGAGGGTTTTGGTGGGTTTTGGGCCAAAATGGAGGGGTGTTGGGCTGCAACACACACGAGGCCTTTTCGGTCCCTCGGTTAACCGTTGGAGCATCAAACGAAGTCCAAATGGTACGAAACTTGACAGGCGGTCTACCGGTAGTAAACCAAGGCCGCTTGGCAAGTCTCGGTCCAATCCGGAAATGTTTAACCCCCACACACGAAAGAAAGGTAGAAATGACCACCGGAGGAGAACGGAGCGCCGAAATGCAAAACGGAAAACGGGGAAAATGCTTGGATGCATGAGACGAACACGTATGCAAATCCAATGCACATGATGACATGATATGAGATGCATGACAACAACAACCACAAACGGAGACAAAAAACACGAACCCGAGAAAATAAAATAACTTAGCACCGGAAACGAAAGGATCTCGTCCCGAGACAAAAAACACGAACCCGAGTTGGAGTACATATTAGGTAAATCATATCCAGGGTGTTACAACACTCCACCACTACGAAAGGATCTCGTCCCGAGATCTATGACTGGAAGAACACCGGATACTCAGAACGGAGGTGATCCTCGCGTTCCCAAGTGGCTTCACAGTCGGAATGGTGTGACCACTTGACTTTGAGGAATTTGATTGACTTATTGCGAGTCTTGCGTTCAGTATCTTCAAGAATAGCAACGGGGTGCTCACGATAAGAGAGATCTTCTTGGAGATCAATGTCTTCGAAGTTGACGGTGCGGTCAGGAGTCTTGAAGCACTTGCGGAGCTGAGAGACATGGAACACGTCATGCACATTTGCAAAGTTTGAAGGAAGCTCGAGTTGATAGGCAAGATCGCCTCTCTTGCTGATGATCTTGAAAGGTCCCACGTATCTAGGGGCAAGCTTCCCTTTGATACCGAAGCGACGAGTACCCTTCATTGGAGAGACGCGGAGGTAAACATGATCTCCGATCTCGAAAGCCAAATCGCGGTGCTTACTATCATAGTAGCTCTTCTGGCGCGATTGCGCTGCTTTGAGGTTGTCTCGAATGACTTTGCACATCTTCTCTGCCTCTGTGATTAAGTCATTTCCCAGAAGTTAACGTTCGCTGGTCTCAGACCAGTTGAGAGGGGTACGGCACTTCCTGCCATACAGGATTTCGAATGGGGCCTTGCCCGAACTTGCTTGAAAACTGTTGTTGTAGGAGAATTCAGCATATGGAAGACAATCTTCCCACTTCATGCTGAAGGAGATCACACAAGCCCTGAGCATATCTTCAAGAATCTGATTGACACGCTCGACATGACCGCTAGTTTGAGGATGGAAAGCTGTGCTGAAGCAGATGTTGGAGCCCATGGCCTTCTGAAAAGAATCTCAAAACTTGGAGGTAAAGATGCTGCCATGGTCTGAAGAGATCACCTATGGAATACCGTGCAGAGAGACAATCCGAGAGGTATAGAGCTCGGCCAATTGAGCTGCAGTGATTGACTCTTTGATAGGCAGAAAGTGAGCCAGTTTAGTGAGTTTGTCGATGACAATGAATATAGCATCATTGCCACGATTGGACTTTGGAAACCAAGTCACGAAGTCCATCTCAATGTGGTCAAACTTTCATTCTGTAATGGCAAGAGGTTGGAGGAGACCAGCTGGCCTTTGGTGTTCTGCCTTCACTCTTCTGTAGACATCACACTCGTTCACGAACTGAGCAATCTCGCGCTTCATTCGAGTCCACCAATAAGCCTGCTTGAGGTCCTGATACATCTTCGTTCTCCCAGGGTGGATGGAGAGGAGTGAATTGTGAGCCTCGTTCATGATAACCTGACGAAGATCACCTTTGGGCACAACAATACGATCCTCGAAGAAGAGAGTGTCCTTGTCATCAAGGTGGTAGCTCTTGTACTTGGGTTGACTCTTGGCAATCCCAATCTTCACCTTCTTCACCATAGCATCAAGAAGCTGAGCTTGGTGAATCTGGTCTTCCAAGCTAGGAGAGACTTGAAGGTTGGCGAGGAAACCTTGAGGAACAACTTGCAGATTAAGTTTGCGGAAAGCTTCACAAAGCTCGGGTTGATAAGGCTTGAGAATAAGACTGTTGCAATAAGCCTTCCTGCTCAATGCATCAGCAATCACATTGGCCTTGCCTGGAGTATACTCGATACTCGGATTATACTCTTGAATCATTTCGACCCAGCGAGTCTGCGTGAGGTTGAGATTAGGCTGAGTGAAGATGTACTTGAGACTCTTGTGGTCAGTGAAAATGTCCACTTTTCTTCCCAATAAGAGACGTCTCCAAGTCAAAAGAGCATGCACAACTGCCGCCAACTCGAGGTCATGAGTGGGATAGTTCTTCTCGTTGGGCTTCAACTGGCGAGAGGTATAAACCACAACTTTCTTCTCTTGCATCAACACTGCACCGAGACCTTGGAGAGAGGCATCGCAAAAGACCTCGAACGGTTTGGATTCATCAGGAGGAGTCAGAACTGGAGCAGTGACCAATTTCTCTTTCAAAGTGTTGAAAGCAATGTCACACTCCGGAGACCAAACGTACTTGACGTGCTTCTGGAGAAGATTTGAGAGAGGCTTCGCGATCTTTGAAAAGTTCTCCATGAACCTTCGACAGTAGCTTGCGAGTCCGAGGAAGCTACGGAGTTGCTTCATGTTCTGAGGTGGTTCCCAATTCACAATTGCAGACACCATCTCAGGATTCACCGCAATGCCCTTGGCAGAGATGATATGCCCAAGATATAGAACCTCATCGAGCCAAAATTCGCACTTAGAGAACTTGGCGTAGAACTGATGTTCCCTGAGCTTATCGAGCACCAAATGCAAGTGCTTGGCATGATCTTCCTTGTTCTTCGAAAAGACCAGAATGTCGTCAAGATAGACCAAAACGAAGTCATTTGTGTAGGCGTTGAAGATGAAGTTCATCATGCGAGAGAAAGTCGGAGGAGCGTTGACGAGGCCAAAAGACATGACAGTGTATTCATATGAACCATAGCTTGTCCTGAAAGCCGTCTTGGGAATATCTTGCTCACGGATTCGAATCTGGTGATAGCCCATACGGAGATCAAGCTTGGAGAATACTTGGGCACCTTTGAGTTGTTCGAACAGCTCATTGATGTTGGGAAGTGGGTATTTGTTCTTGATAGTCTTCTTGTTAAATGGACGGTAGTCAACACAAAGTCGGTCCGTTCCATCCTTCTTCTTCACAAAAAGAACTCCACAACCCCACGGAGAAGAACTAAGTCGGATGAGACCCATTCTCTCTTGAATATCGAGTTGCTTTTTCAGCTCCTTCAACTCTTCAGGTTCGAGCTTATAAGGACGCTTGCACACCGGTTCCGTGCCAGGCTCAAGATCGATGACGAATTCAACTGGCCGGTGCAGAGGCATTCCTGGAAGCTCTTCTGGAAAGACGTCTTGATATTCACAAACGACGGAATTTGCGAGATGGCATCCAGTTCACCCTTCTCATTGAGAAAAAACAGATGGATTGTATCATCACGAGCGGCAAAGACAATTACATCCTCAGACGAATGAGTCAATTGATTCTTCCTGGCAGCACAATCAAGATGCGCCTTGTGCTTAGAAAGCCAATCCATTCCGAGAATAAGATCAATATCTGAGTTGCCAAGAACCACCGGAGAAGAAAGGAGCTTGTAGTCGCCCAATGTGATAGTAACATCCGGGGCCATAGCGCTTGCATTCATGAATTTACCTGGAGAAACAAAAGATAACTGACTAGGCAAATCTTGTAAAGGCAACTCGTGCTTAGAAACAAATGGTCTCTAGATGAAACAATGCGATGCACCAGTGTCAAAAAGAACTTTTGCAGGAATATCGTTAACAGGAAGGTTACCCATGATGACATCCGACGAGTCCTCTGCCTGAGCTACATTCATCAAGTTGACCTTGGCAGACTTGGGGTTATGCTTGACCACAGCTGTACTTGCCGATCTCATAGGAGGAGGGAGACGCCTCTGATTGAAGCATTTGTTGGCATAGTGACCCTTCTGTTGGCACTTGTTGCACGTGACCTCTGAAAGCAGACGGTGATACGGAGCACTCGATCTTGGAGCTTGAGACGAAGTCTTGTTCTGAAAGCCAGGGTTGGGTGGGTGGGAAGATCCACTGCCACCTTTGCTCTTCTGATACGGCTGACGGAACGGAGGAGGAGGAAGCCAATACTTCTGCTGGTTGGCCACTTGAGTAGAGGAAGAAGGAGTAGCATCTCTGACTCGCTTCTTGGAAGCATCACACCTCAGTTGAGCAGCCTCTTGCTTCAATGCCATGTTGTAGAACTCATCGTACCTCAAGGGCTCAAAGAGAACAAGAGCTAGCTGGATTTCTTCTCTGAGACCACCCCTGAACTAGTATATCATGCTCTTCTCGTCAGGGACATCCTGCTTAGCAAAGCGGGTGAGCTTCTGAAACAACTTGTTGTAGTCATAGACATACATAGAGGCTTGCTTCAGGTTGCGGAATTCCTCACGCTTGCTTTCAACCACGCTCTGAGGAATATGATGAGCTTTGAAGTCTTGACGGAATTCATCCCAGGTAAACACACGGCCACCTCTGGAATCCTTGTACTGCTGGAACCATTCTGCAGCTTGGTCTTTGAGTTGGAAGGAAGCGAACTTGACAAAGTCCTCAGGCCTGACGTTACTGCACTCGAAATGCTTGCATAAGTCCACGAGCCAATCGTCATCATCAGTTGCCTCAACACAATTGCTGAAAGTCTTTGGCCCGTTAGCAAGGAACTGGTTGAGTGTAGCAAAGTGATTCTAATTGTTGCCTTGGTTGCCTTGGTTCGCTTGATTGCGCTCTTGAATAATTTGCATGATCAACTGCGTGTTTGCGTTGGTTGCGGCCATCACAGCTTGCCATGCCTCCGGAGGAGGAGGAGGTGGTGGCGGATCCTGATTCTGATTCTGATTTTGATTGCTGCTCTTAGCAGGAGCCATCCTGAAGAGGGTGACATCCGTTAGCACATTGACAGATAAAATTGAAGCTGAATCAAGCGGGTTGAAATTGCAACATATAGTCTTCACATCCGAACATAAGAACGAATGCATTCCACTTGAAATGGTCACATATCCATAAATTGAGAAGCCACTAGAATTTAGGTAGAGGAATAAATCAACAAGGTACGGAACAAGAACGAATACTCGGTAAGAAATCCCAATCTCAAACCAAATATCCGTGGAAGAAGAACTAGACCTACAAGAATTCCCACCTATGAAACTCCCGAACCTTTCCGGTTATGCAATCAGGTGTTGGGGATACAGGGGAAGCATAATATCTCACCCAAATATAGCAAATCCTACATCCAGCTGTATCCATCCTTCAACACATAACCGAGAAAAACTTCAGAAACCATCTACTTCAACCTTCGGAAAGCATCCGTTATACAAGTTATGGCAATACTCCCGACCTCCCGCCCCAGTACTGGGTGGCGTCGAGGTTATCTCACCAACAACTGCATAAAAGAGATTTTCGATGTCGGCGTACTAAACTCAAGTATTCCAGAACTGCAACAATAAAATTGTGACGACAACACCTCGGAGCTCAACTCCCCGGGACACTGCCACAACCCCTAAATGACAGGAGGCACCAAGAACAATGTTCTCATCACAAATCCATCGGAACGATTCCAAGATACCCGCGTGATCCTAAATTTTTTTTAGTGAAATTTGAGAAGAGAAGAGTCAAAACTCTACGTCAGGATGCCTTACCAGAGCGATGAAGGGACTGGGGAGTAAAAAGAATTCCTAAACTCTCTGATATATAATTCCTAAATGACTCAAAACATTTTTTCTAGACTCAACTCGGCTGCTAAAAACGATCAAGCAGTGGGGGCTCCTAAGGTCGGGGAAGGCTCTGATTACCAACTTGTAACGCCCTCGAAGCAGCTATATCTCCTACATGTCGAAGCACGACTTAGAGGCATAACCTTATTGAAAGCAATGTCGCAAGTGAGGCAATCTTCACAACATCCCATGTAATACAGATAATAAAAGGGGAAGGTACATAGCTGGCTTACACTCGCCACATCAAACAAAGTACATAAATAGCATTACATCATCCAATCACTCATGGCCCGACTACGGTGCCAAAATAAAAGACCAACCCAACATGCGACACGGTCCCGATCGCCCCAACTGGGCACCACTACTGATCATCAGGGAAAGACACGTAGTAATGGCGTGAGTCCTCATCGAACTCCCACTTGAGCTCAAGCGCGTCAGCTAGAATGGAGTCGTCTGGCCCTGCATCTGGCTTGGAAGTAATCTGTGAGCCACAGGGACTCAGCAATCTCGCACCCTCGTGATCAAGACTATTTAAGCTTATAGGTAAGGCAAGGTAATATGTGGAGCTGCAGCAAGCGACTAGCATATATGGTGGCTAACCTGTTCGCAAAAGAGAGCGAGAAGAGGAGGCAAGCGCGAACGGATAACTAGAGAACCACCTGCGGCAAGCATTACTCCAACACCGTGTTCACTTCCCGGACTCCGCCGACAAGAGACCATCACGGTAACACACACGGTTGATTCATTTTAATTAAGTTAAGGTTCAAGTTATCTACAACCGGACATTAACAAATTCCTATCTGCCCATAACCATGGGCATGGCTTTCGAAAGTTCAAATCCCTGTAGGGGAGTCCCAACTTAGCGCATGACAAGCTCTCACGGTCAACGAAGGATATACCTTCTCCTGAGACATTCCGATCAGGCTCGGTATCCCGGTTCTACAAGACACTTCGACAAGTTAAAACAAATCCAGCAACACCGCCCGAATGTGCCGATAAATCCCGATAGGAGCTGCACATATCTCATTCTCAGGGCACACCCAGATGAGCCAGACGTCGGGTAGGCCAGCCCAGAGTTGCCCCTGGTAGCCCCGGACATCGCTCGGTTGGACCAACACTCAGAGGAGCACTGGCCCGGGGGGGTTAAAATAAGATGACCCTCGGGCTCTGGAAACCCAAGGGAAAAAGAGGCTAGGTGGCAAATGGTAAAACCAAGGTTGGGCACTGCTGGAAAAGCTTTATTCAAGGCGAACTGTCAAGGGGTTCCCATTATCACCCAACCGCGTAAGGAACGCAAAAATCCGAGAACATAACACCGATATGACGGAAACTAGGGCGGCAAGAGTGGAACAAAACACTAGGCAAAAGGCCGAGCCTTCCACCCTTTACCAAGTATATAGATGCATTAAGATAACAATATAATATAATGATATCCCAACACGAAAATAATGTTCCAATAAGGAACGGTCTCCCATCTTCACCTGCAACTAGCAACGCTATAAGAGGGGCTGAGCAAAGCGGTAACATAGCCAATCAATGGTTTGCTAGGACATGGTGGGTTAGAGGTTTGACATGGCAATTTGGGAGGCATGATAAGCAAGTGGTAGGCATCGTAGCATAGGCATAGCAAAAGAGCGAGCATCTAGCAAAGCAAAGATAGAAGTGATTTCGAGGGTATGATCATCTTGCCTGCAAAGTTCTCAGAGTTGACTGGATCCTCGAAAGCAAACTCAATGGGCTCCTCGTTAGCGAACTCGTCTCCCGGCTCTACCCAAACAAGACAAACAAGCAAAAACGACACAATCAACCACGTGCAAACTCAAACAACATGATGCAAACATGGTATGCTATGCGGGATGCGATATGTGATGCATATGCAAGATTTGACAAGGAATGAATGAACCTGGCCTCAACTTGGAAATCCAAGTGTGCGACTGGAAAGGTGAGATGATTTCTCTTGAAAATGATATAAAGAACGCCGGAATCGGAGACACGGTTTGGAAATGGCAAGCAATTCAAATATGGCACCGGTCTGCGATATACAGCAAGTATCCATCTAAAGGCAACAATATGAACATGCTACAGCACTGAAACAAGGCAACAAAATACATGGCAGGGATCCACTCATAAAGTTCAACAAAAGATGAACACTGAGCTACGGCCAAATCATCCATTAACAGGTTCAAACAAGCATGGCAAAAGTGCAATTGGTAAAGAAATTTCAGACTTAGTGAAATTAAAACTTGTCTGGAATTTCAGATCAGGTAGCACACTTTGGAGCATAAAAACTATATGCTACAGGGCCTGAACATGGCAAGGTAAAGCATGGCATGGAGCTACTCAAAGAGATTAACAAAAGTCCCTTAGTGACCATGAGCCAAAAGGGATCAGAAAATACAAATGCAAGCATGTGAACATGGCAAAAACATAATCAGATCACAGACTTGGTGAAAAACTAGAGCATGCAAATCAGATATCAAGTAGGCATGTTTATGAACTCGATGCACTCACTACAGAGCATGTCATGACAATCTAAGCATACAAACATGAAGAATACACATTATACAAGCTAGACATGGCAAGAACAATAACATAGCATGCACGGATCAACTACAACATCCTCGGCACAATCGCTAACAAGTAGACAATCTGCCCAGATTCACGAAATAGCAAAACTAGAGCTTGATTGACTCAAGCTAGGTTGCTCCATAATTGCAAACAAATACATGGATGGATAGATCACTACAAGATTAACAAATCATCCTTACTGATCAACCTCAAAATGAGCACGGATCACTAGGAAACAACATGAACATATGGCATATTGATAAAAACAGATCAAGGACTTAGTGGAATTGCTAAGTCCCTGAAATCAGCATTAACGAATGCTCCACTTTGCAAGCTTGTGCTAGTCACCACAAACATCAAAAAAAATACATGGATGGCACCTCTGGAAATATGACAAAGCATATAACAAAACATATGTAGAGCTCAGGGGCATATCATGCACACAATAATCATGGCAAAAATGACAAATAGCTATTTGGAGCAGCAGATCTGGCAATTATCTCAAATAGCACTCTTCCAACAGCATTTCGGGCATCAAGATGAACTCAAATGAAAATGATACAATGAGATGAAATGATGTGCTCTCTGAGACGAACATTTTGATGTGCTATATGCCCAAAACGGATCTACGGAAGCAAAGTTACGATGCGATGAACATGGCAATATAAATAGTGTTAGGAACGAGAAAGTCAACCCCTAGGGTTTCCAGATCCAGATCTGATCTCATCGGAGTTACTGCAGCTGCCGCGTCTCCCGATGTTCAACGTCGCCGGAGCCGAGGTCGGAGGTCGAGGAGGAGGACGGCGGAGGGCGGCGGGCCGCCGAACGACGAGGGGGCTAGGCGCGGCCGGGTCGCCGGCGTCGAGGAATCGCGGCGTGGCGGCGGAGGTCGCCGGGGCCGGCCGGGCGACGAGCTCGCCGGCGTGGAGGAGAGGCGGCGGGGCTAGCCGGCTCGGACGCGGCGCGGCGGCTTGGTCGCCGGATGCGGGGAGGACGAACGCGTGGGGCGGCGACGCACGCGTGGGCCGGGAGGGCTCTCTCCGGGCCCAGGCGGGCCCGCGCAGAGGCGATGTGGGCGCGGTGGCGGCGGCGAATGGGAAGGCGCCATGTGGTGGCGGCGGGCGCAGTGGACACGTCCGGCGCCGGCAGACGTTGTCCGGCGCACGAAGGAAGAAGAGGGCTAGGGATTCAGGGAAGAGATCCGAATTTTTCAGGAAGGAGCTATATATAGGCCTAGAGGGAGCTAGGAGAGTCCAAATGAGGTGCGGTTTTCGGCCACAAGATCGTGATCGAACGCTCTAGATGATGGAGAGGGTTTTGGTGGGTTTTGGGCCAAAATGGAGGGGTGTTGGGATGCAACACACACGAGGCCTTTTCGGTCCCTCGGTTAACTGTTGGAGCATCAAACGAAGTCCAAATGGTACGAATCTTGACAGGCGGTCTACCGGTAGTAAACCAAGGCTGCTTGGCAAGTATCGGTCCAATCCGGAAATTTTTAACCCCCACACACGAAAGAAAGGTAGAAATGACCACCGGAGGAGAACGGAGCGCCGGAATGCAAAACGGAAAACGGGGAAAATGCTTGGATGCATGAGACGAACACGTATGCAAATGCAATGCACATGATGACATGATATGAGATGCATGACAACAACAACCACACACGGAGACAAAAAACCCGAACCCGAGAAAATAAAATAACTTAGCACCGAAAACGGCAAGAGTTGGAGTACATATTAGGTAAATCATATCCGGGGTGTTACACATAGGCCGAGCAGCGAAGGTTTTGGTGTGAATAGTGGTTCCGGTGACGACCGGTCAATCGGTTTTGACTGTACATCACTCTTGTCGCGTTCGCGTTGCAGCCCAGCACGCTGGACCCTCCACGTCGCTCACCGAAAGGAACACGCTTCGTCTTGTGTTTTCGCTCGCTTCTGGGACCGCAGTTGAGAGCAAACCGACGTCCCTCCCCCTCCCCACCCGTGTCATTTATTATACCACCACTCCCTCTGTTTTATGCGGAGTAAATAAAAACAGAGGGAGTATACTACGGATGAGGATCCCCTGACGTGGCCGAACCCATTGAGTAACTGACATGCGGGGCCTAGCAAGCATGGGGTCCGCCTGTAAGTGACCGAAAGGGAGGGTAAGGCAGGGATACCTACGTCAGAGGATCCACTTCCACTATACTACTTTGACCAAATGTTAGAGTAATAATATATGACATGCAACTTACACAAATGTTTGAGTAATAATATATGACATGCAACTTACACAAAGCATACATGGTCTAATGCGTTTTTCGAGGCTAACTTTGACCAAATGTTAGAGTAATAATATATGACATGCAACTTACACAAAGCATACGGTCAAATTCGTATGTGAAAGGAGTTTCCAATGATATAATTTTCACATTATACATCTCATGTACTATTAATCTTGTCAATAGTCAAATCAGAAACCATCTCGAGTACAAATCTAGGAGTATGTACGAATCTAACAATATTGATTGGGCATTGTTGAATGTTGATACCTTTTTGATCAAAGTAGAGATACTTTGACTACACATAAAACTTATATGTAAACTAGAAAGGATAGGAGGGAGTATATTGTACGTTCAAAAACGAAACGAACATTGAATACCCTTTATATATGATTTGCGGATGCTATGATCACCAGTTCAAAATTTTGAATCCGCCTTAGGTATCACGTGCCCCCACTCGTTCCCTCTCGATTTCATCTCGGGGTCCGGAGATCTAATGAAAGAGGACTAGGGTGGGTACATGCGAATGATACTCGGCGGAATGTTCAAATGAGGCATGTGGGAGGATGGACTCGACTGGAGGGCGACATGATCGATGGAGAAGAGGGTTGGAGAGGAATGAGAAATAAGCAAACACCACATGATTATACTTGAATGGCTCAAATAAACAATAAGTTGTCTTGCTTGGCCTACATAGTGAAAGGCCTAATGCGTAACGCGGAGCACTGACGCTCGAATATGGCCGGGAAAACACGGAAACCGACATGTGGGGCACACCCGTCGGGACGACGTAGCGCAGACTAGTCCAATGGAGGAGCTGGCCCACGACCTCCTCGCCACCAACAACCGTTCATCTGGGTCGTTGGGGCTAACAATGGGGCGCAGCTCCAGCACCGCCTCTGGACACGGCGACCGTGGTGAGCGACACGCTCATATCGTCGCTAGACACGGTCGGTTTCAGTGTGCCGAGTGTGGCGTTAGTGCTGTGGCACGACCAACAGTATGTTTGGTTTGTGCACAAGGTTGCCCCAACAAAGCATTGGGTGGCCAAAATTTTGGTTGAGGTATTGGTTGCCCATGATTTGGCCGACATTGGCAAGAAAAATTAACTAGAGTTGGCTAGAGTTCATTGGCATGCCAAAGAAATGGCAACCATCCAAACAAAGACCAATCTTTGGGTCATGACCAAAATTTTGGTTGAGGTATTGGTTGCCCATGATTTGGCCGACATTGGCAAGAAAAATGAACTAGAGTTGGCTAGAGTTCATTGGCATGCCAAAAAAATGGCAACCATCCAAACAAAGACCAATCTTTGGGTCATGACCAAAATTTTGGTAAGGTGCACTTTGGCCACAATCCAAACACACCCCAACACCCGGCTCGTCGAGGATGCACGGGGCGCCGCGACGTGTCCGCGGAGTGGTGTAGCGTGGCCAACTACATCCTCTAGACCTGAGACCATGCCAGGTCGTCTTGCTTTTTCAATGACATACGGGGATCGCATGTGAGCAAAGGGCATCTCCAACGTTGCCACGACCGCAGCTGACTACCCTGGCACACCAAAACTCTTGTCCCTCGCGCCGTCGCGCGGTGCGTTCCCAGCTGGCGCCAGCTGCCCACATTCATGCCGTCCGTTCGTATGTCGTCGTTAAGAGGCTCGGTGCCCGAGGAACCAACTCTGGCGACTTAATGATGCACCCCTACGCTTGGCCTCACCGGAATGCGCTACTTAAAGCGGCAACACCCAGCTAACCTCCACACCATAGCACATCGTTCTCCTACCTGGCACCACATCCGCCATGACCGCAAGTGCGAACGCTCTGCGGGAGAGTTTGTCTTCGGGGGATGAAGCTCGAGGTCGCCACCCTCATTCAAGTCGCCTCTTGCGACGCAATAGTGGCATAGCCGGACGCGGACGCGACCGCACAAGCGGTGGCCATGTTGGCGGCCGACGACGGGAGCACCGTCAGCCACGCGTCCTACTTGCCGCCGTCCAACGTCCGGCACCGCCGAGGTTGGGGACTCCTCCGAGGATGAGTAGGGCATGGGAGGCGGCAGGGCATGGTGTGCCAACTGGCCGGTCCGTATCCCGTGTTCTACTCTTCCTTGCCAGAGACCGCACCTTCACTTCACGGATCTTGAACCCCGCCCCATACATAGATATCGCAGATGGAGGACGTCGGTCGCCGCCGTAGAATAGGTTTAGGGTTGGGTTTCTATTATTTTTCTGTCCTATAAAAGTTCAGAATGTAATGAAAATCTGTCGTGTTTGCATTAATCTCGGCCGGTGTATACGAACTTTCACAATAATATACATATTGTAGGAGTACTAGCAAGATGCCTGTGCGTTGCATGGAAGATCAAGATCTTGTGGGAGAAAAGGATGAACGAGGGAAAGCCTTATCTGCAAATGTGGAGAGGAGTGCGGGTAAATTGTCATAGTTTCCTTCCTATCCGTTAGATATAGATCGGACGGCCTATATGGCAGGATGACAGGCACACCATCATCACTAACTCTGCTTTTTATTGAATCGAGAGGAATCTAACATGCGAAGTAAAATAAACACATAGGGTCTATACATACACAAATTATCTTAGGCACTCCAATAGTACGTCCACTACAAATTCACGCATTTCACATCTTTCTACATCTACGGGAACCTACGAAAGGGTTAACGTAAATTGCCTCTCTCTCTCCTCCCCTGATTTTCATGGTGGTGGGCCCCTCCCTCCCCCCAATCTACAATCAAAATCTCACACGTTTCACATTACGTTAATTACGTAATTGGGATTACGTAGGTGTAGCATTACTCGTCCAAAAAAACCCAACTAAGCCAACCTCCCAGCATATCGCGTGGGAAAAGACCCGGCCGCGCCATTTTAGTCGGGATTACCAGATTACTAGTAGTAGTATCGATGGATTGCGCGAAGAAATAAATTTTTTTGAGGGGGCGAAGCACCTAGTTTAAAAGGAAAAAGGCGGTACACTCACAGCACTCCTGTCGCGGACGCATTGCACCCCACACACGTTCGGTCCTGCACACGGCTCACACAAATAGAACGCGCTTCGGCTTGCCTCTTCACTGACACGTGGGACTGCACTTGGAGAAACCGACCATGCGCCAAACTCCCCCCGCCCACCACGCGAAAATCCTCCCCCCCCCCACAGCCAAAAATTCCCCCCAAATCCGATTCAACCGCCCTTTGGCCAACTAGCCAATAATATTCCCCAAACCCCCTCCCCCCTGTCCCCCTCCACTCCATTCGCTCTGCCAAAGCCGCCCTCCCCGCCACACCGATACATCGGCGCCGCGGTTCGGCGATCCTCTCGCTCCCATAGTACGCTCTCATAGACTGCCGACCTCTAGCCGCGTCGCCACCTCTGGCTACGTTCTTGTGGAGGCGCATAATGGTCAGCGCCGCCACCGCTAGCGACGTTCATGTGGAGACGCACGGCGGTCAGCTTCTCCCACGGTACACGCATTCTAGACTGAGGCCCCGTTCATGTCGTTGTAGCGCTGAATGTTAGCTGATAGACGCTGTTAATCTCACTGTTTGCCGAAGTAGTTTACTATCAATATGCTCTGCTTAAGAAGCTTCCTTACCCTGTTCTGCACTCAATCTGCTTAGCTGAGATGGCATGCCAAGGCCAATTAGTTGCTAAAATATCCTGCCATATATTTATTGTGACGTAGATTGCCATGGTCTAGTAGCCAATCTGTTAGGTGAAATAGCTCTACACCATTTATACTCGATCTTTGTTGCTGCGATGGCCTTCGATAGTTCGATGGCTGTGTGCTCGGCCACATTGACTGCTGAAATAGCCTGCCATAATTTGGCACTCAAATCTGTTTGCTGAATAAACTTTACATATATTTTGTTACTTTGATCTGCTCGTCCAAATATCTTGCCATAGCTTTAGACATCGACCTAGGTATTTTGTTTGGACTTCATAAAAAAGCATATATGTTTTTCCTGTAATATCTAGTAGAAAAACTAATTTGTATGTCTAACAGATGGACAGGACTTGGATAACTTCTGCTCGAAGATTCTCCGCTGCATATGTCGAGGGGGTTTAAAACTTCATGAACTTTATCAGAGCTGAGTATGGTGGTCCGAAATTAGATGTGCTCTGCCCATGTAGCAGTTGTATGAATTCAGTTACAAGACTCAAGTCAACTGTGCAAAATCATCTACACTTGTATGGGATGTCGGTCACATATACTAGGTGGGTTCATCATGGTGAAGCTGTGAACGTCAATGTTATTGACTACGTGGAAGCAGCAGATCACCATCTTGATCTGCCTAATGCTCAGGTGGAAGAGGAGGAGGAGGAGGTGGTGGTGGCGGAGCCAGTGAGTTTGACCAACATTGAAACAATGCTACGAAATGCTCGTGCATTCCGTGAACTTTCACCTGCAGAAGAAAAACGGTGGGCCCGCATGTTGGAACAATGCAACATTGTTGTCACGCCAGGAAATCAGCTGTCAGTATTCTCAGCTATGGTCACCTTTCTTTAGGTGAAGACATCTGAGTGGATGACCAACAAATCATTCGATGCATTGTTGGCTGCTTTCTGCAAATCTTTCCCAGATGCGTCTGAGCTGCCACACACCTATAGTAAAATGAAGAATTTCCTTCGTGCAGTTGGAATTGGATATGATATGATCCATGTTTGTAAGAATAATTGTGTTCTGTTCCGGAAGGATTATTCCAACTTAAGTGAATGCCCGAAATGCAAATCATCAAGATGGAAAGATGGCGATGCTGTGAAGAGGATTCCTCATAATGTTCTGAGACATTTTCCAATTACACCAAGATTGCAGAGGTTATTTCATGATGCTAAAACAAGAGAGGATGTACTGTGGCATTCTAGGAACCAGGAGTACAGAGATCAGAATGTAATGAGCCATCCATCTCATGGTAGTGAGCGGAAAAACTTCAATGATAAACACAAAGAGTTTGTTGCTGACCCGAGAAACATTAGACTTGGCTTACCTTCAGGTGGATTTAACCCATTTGGCCACCAGAGTGCCACATATAGCATGTGGCCAGTGCTTGTTATCCCTTACAACATGCCTCCAAATGTCTGCACCAAAGAATCAAACTACATGATGGCCTTGCTCATCCCAGGTCCAAAAAGTCCTGGAAAGGATTTTGATTTGTTCATGGAGCCTCTTGTGGAGGAACTTCAAAAGCTATGGAAGGGTGTTCTCACTCGAGACCTATATAGAAGCCCACCAGCTGATTTCTTTCTGCGTGCTGTTATAATTTGGTGCATCCATGATTATCCGGCTTTGGGCACTATGTCATGGTTACAATGCATGTGTTTGCTGTGACAGGAATCCGCTGTCTTATGCAATACTTAGCAAGATCTGTTACATTGGACACCACCGTTTCCTTGCCAAGGACAAGCCGCATCCTAGAAAATACCGAAGACATGTGTTCAATGCAAAGCATGAAAACCATGATGCGCCAAAGAGGCTCACCACCGATGAGTTCCAAGTGGAATTAGAGAAGGTCAGGCATATTACACCAGGAAACCATCCTGGTAATGGTAGCGGGAAAAGGAAGCGTGGCAGGGTAGAAGAGAGATTATTGTTTACCCGCAGGTCCACTTTGTGGGACTTGGAGAAAGATTTGGATCTGCAGCATAATCTTGATGTGATGCACATCGAGAAAAATATGTGTGACAGCATTATCGGCACACTTCTTAATATTGAAGTCAAGACGAAAGATACCTTAAAATCTAGGATTGATTTGACACACCTGGGTATCAGAAAGGATTTGCAGGTGCAAGATGAAGGTAAACCACGGGATATGGCACCAGCTGTGTACGTCTTGGACAAGGTAAAAAGAAAAGAATTCTGCGAGGTCCTGTCACGTGTGAGATTCCCACATGGATTTGCTTCCAACCCTTAAAGGAGAGTCAGTGCAGATGGAAACAAGGTACATGGGTTGAAAACTCATGACTGCCACGTCCTACTTCAAAGGGTTTTACCTCTTATCCTTAGAGGATTGGGCCGCCCTGACTTATACAGAGCAGTTGCAGAGTTGGGACAATTCTTCAGGGAACTCTACAGTAGGAATATCAGGATAGATGCTTTGGAGTGGCTTAGAGACAAGATACCAACTATCCTATGCGACCTTGAGAAGATATATCCTCCAGCCTTCTTTGATGTGATGGTGCATTTGGCTGTTCATCTACCTGATGAGGCACTACATAGAGGTCCAGTACAGTATGGCTGGATGTACCCTATTGAAAGGCGGCTAGGCACTTTCAAGGGCTATGTTAGGAACAGAGCTAGACCCGAGGGTTCCATTGCAGAGGCCTGCATTGCTACAGAAGCGTTGACATTCTGCTCAAAATACATTGAAACAGCTGATCAGCTTAGCAAAGAGGTGGGTGAAGACAATCCCGGGCTCAATGTTTTCGATTATTCTGTTCGAGTTACAGGGAAGAGTCGACAAGAGGACAAACCTAAAGATTTGGACAAAATGGTTTGGTATGTGTTGAATAACTGTCCTGAGATACTACCTTATTGTAGCGACCAGACCTCAAACAGTCTGATCTCTGTGCTCCGGTGTCATCCCTGGATCAGTAATGCTGACACCACACAGTACTCGGAGGATTTATAACAGGGTAGCAATCACACACTTATTACATCGAGTGTCTCCATAGAGAACTTATTACAATAAATATGGCTTATGGCCATCTAATAACGATAACAGCGGAAGGCTTGGAAGATAAGTGAGTCCATCAACTCCAATGGCATCACTGAGTATAGAACCATGACCTAAAAACTCCTTAATCGTCGTCTGAAAAGTCTGCAACATTAATGTTGCAGCCCGAAACGGGTCAGCACATGGAATATGCTGGCAAGGTAACACATAGAGAATAATGGAATGAAACAGCTATACTATATGCATATTTGGCTGTTGGAAAGCTCTATGGTTACAGTTTTGCGTAAAGCCAATTTTTCCCTACTTCAAACGAATAAATTTAATTACTATCATGGTGGTTGTTAAACATTGAGAATGGTTGACAGCATCCTCAATCCCAATTAAGCATCATCATTAAACAAAACCCAACAAAATTAATTTAGAGTAACATGTTGATATTCACATGAAAATCCAGGTACTAGATACTCAAGATGTCCATAACCGGGGACACGGCTAACCATGATTAGTTTATTACACTCTACAGAGGTTTGCGCACTTTTCCCCACAAGACTCGATCGCCTCCGTTTGGTTACTCGCACTACATGTTGGTTGAGAAGACAGATGACCGAGACATAGTCTTTCAGAAGCGCTAGCACCTTACGATCAGGTAGACCGTACCACCTACATCCCCTACATCTTCTAGTCTACCACTGTAAGAGTTCGCACGACTTAGTCAACTATGCTAGAGCCCATAATAGCTTGTGGCTGCACACGGAAGTTTCTAGTATGAATAGTCTCATGATCCCTTTGAGCCTGGGTGGCGGTCCAAAAGAAAACAGGCAAGTCCTGGAATACCCAGGTGCCTCAATCCACCCAGATGTGTGTTTAAGTTGCCACCTTAGATAAACCATTAATTAACAAACTCACATCTATCATGGATATCACTCACCCAATCCACGTCTACTAGCATAGCATGGCATAATAAGCAGACATAGAAGTAACTCCCAAAGGTTTGATAATAAACAGGTAACAGGTACTACCTCATCTACTTCCCATCCTGCAATTTAATTAGATCCTAATCATGCAATGTTTGAGGATTGATCTAATGCAATAAAACTGGGTAGTAGGAGGTATGATCAAAGTGTTACTTGCCTTGCTGATGATCCGGGAAACCTAGCGATTCGCAGTAACAAGCGGCGCACTCCGGGTACTCTATCACAAACAAACAAACAAACAAGCATACAATAAGTACTCATCTAATGCACAGGTAAAACACAAATAAGAGATCTAACCAGAAGGTTCACTTTAAGAACTCCGGTTGCAAAAAGAATCAAATCAAACGAGGCAACGAAAGTCAAACGGCGAAAGAAAACAACTTCATTCTACTAATCTGGATCTAAGGCAAATTTTACAGTAGCAAAAACTTGTTTAAGTTGGTTAAACGATTAGAGGGTTTCGAGACGAAACTCCAGGCGCTTGAATCGCCTGATTCCGATAAATGAGCGAAAAGTTATACTAAAACGAAAATCGGATCAGGAATCGCGATCAGAAAAATCGCGGATTAAATCCGAGAAAAAGAAAAATGATGAGCGTTCGCTAGAACGAACGAACGGACGAACTCTTGCTATTTAAATAAATCGGAAAAAACCGATCTATTTAAAAAAACAAATCTAAAAAAACGATGGAAAAACCGAACGGTTTTTCAGAAAAAAAATAAAAAAAAGGGCGTGGACTTCGAGGCGCGGTGAACCTTGGGCGGCGTGCGGCGGCGGCGGGCTAGGGTTTGGGGCGCGTCGGGTGGGCTGTGGGGGTCGGGTCCCCCGGCTTATAAAGCCTTCCCGGGCCGGTGTCCAGGTCGGACACGGCCCGTAGGTCGGTGCGATTTTTTTAAATTATTACACGCGGAAGAAAAATAAAAAATACTAAACGGACTCCAAAAATCCCGAAATAAATTTTCCCGGGCTTCTAAAATCAAGCCGCACAAGGTGAACATTTATTTGGGGCCTAAATGCAATTTTGAAAAACGCACATTTTTCCTAAATTCAAATAAAATAACGAAAAACTCCGAAATAAAATCTTATTTGATTTTTTTATTAAATCCTCAATATTTCTTTATTTTGGGAAAGTCATTTTATTCCCTCTCTCATATTTTTGTAATAGAAATAATTGATGATAAAATAAATAAAATCAAATGATCCTATTCCCAAAATTTGAGAAAACTCAAATATGAAAATAATGAATTCCCCAATTCTCTCTGTGGGTCCTTGAGTTGCGTAGAAATTCTAGGATCAAAACCAATCACAAATAAAATATGATATGCATTTATGATCTAATGTATAACATTCCAAATTGAAAATTTGGGATGTTACAAACCTACCCCCCTTAAGATGAATCTCGCCCTCGAGATTCGGGTTGGCTAGAAAATAGGTGAGGGTGGTCCTTGAGCAAATCTTCCTCTCGCTCCCAGGTGGCTTCATCCTCTGTGTGGTGGCTCCACTGAACTTTGCAAAACTTGATAACCTTGCTGCGAGTGACTCGGCTGGCAAACTCGAGAATCTTAATTGGTTTCTCCTCGTAGGTCAAATCATTATCCAACTGAATTGTTTCCAATGGCACTATGTTTCTCAAAGGTACATCAGCCATCTCAGCGTGACATTTCTTCAACTGGGAAACGTGGAACACATCATGAACTCCTGACAATCCTTCGGGCAATTCCAACTTGTAGGCCACTTCTCCCATATGCTCCAAAACTCGATATGGTCCTACAAATCGTGGTGCTAACTTCCCCTTAACTCCAAAACGCTTTGTTCCCCGAAGTGGAGATACTCGAAGATAAGCTCTATCTCCAACTTCGTAAACTGTCCCCCTTCGTTTAGAATCTGCATAACTCTTTTGTCTGGTCTGGGCTATCTTGAGCCTGTCGCGAATCAACTTCACCTTCTGTTCAGACTCTTTAATCAAGTCAGGTCCAAACAACTGGCAATCTCCAACTTCGTCCCACGACAACGGTGTCCTGCACCTCCTTCCGTACAAAGCTTCGAAGGGGGCCATCTTTAAACTGGTTTGGTAACTGTTGTTGTAAGAGAACTCTGCATATGGCAAATTATCGTCCCAACTAGATCCGTAATCTAGCGCACAAGCTCTCAACATATCCTCCAAAATCTGATTGACTCTCTCGGTTTGTCCATCTGTCTGTGGATGTAAAGCTGTACTGAATTCTAGCCTGGTACCCAAATTTTCGTGCAACTGCTTCCAGAACTTTGAGGTAAATTGGGTTCCTCTATCCGATACGATACTCCTCGGAACTCCATGCAAACATACGATCTTGGTCATGTATATCTTTGCCAACTTAGCACTGGTGTAAGTGGTCTTTACTGGGATGAAATGAGCTACCTTCGTCAATCGATCGACTACAACCCAAATCGAGTCATAGCCTGAACGAGTCCTGGGTAATCCCGTGATAAAATCCATGCCTAACTTATCCCACTTCCATTCGGGTATCGGCAATGGTTGTAGCAATCCTGCTGGCTTCTGATGCTCTGCTTTTACTCTCTGACATACATCACAAGCTGCTACGTACTCCGCAATATCCTTCTTCATTCCGGTACACCAGAAAATGTCTTTCAAATCCAAATACATCTTGGTATTTCCTGGGTGAATCGAATATGGTGAATCATGTGCCTCTTGCAGAATCAACTTCCTGATCTCCGGGTCATTGGGCACGTAAACACGATCTTCAAACCATAGGGTGTCGTGCTCATCCTCGCGAAATCCCTTAGCCTTTCATTTGCTAAGTTTCTCCTTTATAGAGGCAATCTCCTTGTCAGTCCTTTGGGCATTTCTGATTTTATCCATTAATGTAGACTGAATCTCCAATGCTGCTACATAGCCTCTCAGAACTATTTCCAAACATAGTTCACGAAGATTTTCTGCTAACTCCCTTGGTATTCCTCCCGTCATTAATGTATTGATTTGGCTCTTACGGCTTAATGCGTCAGCTACTACATTAGCCTTTCCGGGATGGTAATGCAATCTCATATCATAATCCTTTATTAGCTCCAACCATCTCCTTTGTCTGAGGTTTAACTCCTTCTGTGTGAAAATGTATTTCAAACTCTTATGATCCGTGTACACCTCCCCATGGTTTCCAATGAGGAAATTTCTCCATGTTTTCAATGCATGCACTACGGCTGCTAACTCCAAATCATGCGTAGCATAATTCAACTCATGAGGTTTTAGTTGTCTTGAGGCATATGAAACAACTCTCCCTTCCTGCATAAGCACTGCTCCAAGTCCTCGACGTGAAGCGTCGCAATACACCTCATAATCCTTGGTCTGGTCTGGCAAAATCAACACTGGTGAAGTAACCAAACGTTTCTTCAACTCCTGGAAACTAGCCTCACATTCCTCGGTCCATTTGAACTTGGTATCCTTCTTCAACAACTCAGTCATAGGCTTCGCAATCTTTGAGAAATTCTCAATAAATCTCCGGTAGTATCATGCGAGTCCAAGAAAACTCTATATCTCTCCAACCGTGGTCGGTGCTTCCCATTTGGTCACGGTATCAACTTTAGCGGGATCTACTGCTATACCTTCTCCAGATATAACGTGTCCGAGGAATCCTACTTCCTTCAACCAAAACTCACATTTGCTAAACTTGGCATATAGTTGATGTTCTCTGAGCTTTCCAAGTACCAATCGCAAATGTTCCTTATGCTCTTCTTCATTCTTCGAGTAAACCAGGATATCATCAATGAACACTATGACGAACTTATCCAAAAACTCCATAAACACTTTGTTCATCATGTTCATAAAATATGCGGGTGCGTTAGTCAGACCAAATGACATAACGGTATACTCGTACAACCCATACCTGGTGGTAAAAGCTGTCTTAGGAATATCCTGTTCTCTAATCTTCAACTGGTGGTATCCTGATCGCAGATCGATCTTGGAAAATACCTTAGCTCCTTGCAATCGATCAAACAGATCATTGATCATAGGTAGTGGGTACTTGTTCTTGATCGTTACTTCATTCAATCCTCGATAATCAACAACCATCCTTAACGATCCATCCTTCTTCTCCACTAGAAGTACTGGCGATCCCCAAGGCAAGAACTTGGGCGAATATATCCTTTATCCAGTAACTCCTTAATCTGCTTCTTAATTTCCACCAAATCCTTTGCTGGCATCCTATATGGTCTCTTTGATATTGGCCCTGTGCCTGGCAATAGCTCAATCAAAAACTCAATATCTCTATCCGGTGGCATGCCTGGCAATTCTTCTGGAAATACTTCAGGGAAATCCCTTACCACTGGTACTTCCTCCTGCACAACTCCTGTTAAGCAATTTACTTGAGCCCTCTTTGGCACATGTCGGGATACATACTTGATCCTTCTCCCTTCTGGTGTGGTAAGCAAAATTGACTTACTAGCACATTCAATATTCCCTTCATACCTTGATAACCAATCCATGCCTAATATCACATCCATTCCTTGGGATTCCAATACTATTAGGTCTGAGGGAAAAACATAGTTACCAATCCTTAATGGTAACCGATCACACCATCGACTAGCCATATACTCTGCTCCAGGCGAGGTTACTAACATGGGTGACCTAAGGGCTTGGGTTGACAGGTTATACTTATCCACAAATCCCCTTGAGATGTATGAATGCGATGCGCCAGTATCAAAAAGAACGAGTGCAGTAAATGACTTAACCAAAAACTTACCTATTACTGCATCAGGCTGAGCTTCAACCTCCTCCATGCTAACGTGGTTCACCTGCCCCCTGTTGAAAGGGTTCGGCTTCTTCCCAAAGCTTCCATTGCTATTTCCATTTTGTAATTCAGGACATTCATTGGCATAATGTCCGGTCTTCGAACACTTAAAGCAAGTGACTTGGCTCAAGTCCTTCTTGGCTGGGGTTGATGGGTTGGTACGGTTCTGGCTGTTGCTTCCTCCATTCCCATTACCACTTCTGGTGCCATTGTGATTGTGCGAGCTACCTCCTCCATGGGTATGCTGAAAATGTCCTCCCGGTCTAGGGGTAAAACGTGGCTTCTGCTGAGCTCCTGAATTGTACTTCCCTTGTCCATACTTCCTCTTACGATTTTCAATTTGCTGCTGATTGCCTTCAATCATAAGAGCACGATCTACCAACTCCTGGTAGTTGTTGAAAGTTGCTACCATCAACTGCATGCTCAACTCATCATTCAGTCCTTCCAGAAACTTCTCCTGCTTTGCTGCATCCGTAGCGACGTCATTTGGGCCATAACATGCTAGTTTACTAAATTCCTCCACATACTGGCCAACTGTCCGTCCTCCTTGGCGCAAGTTGCGAAACTCACGCTTCTTCATGGGCATAGCTCCTGCTGAAACATGGGCAGTACGAAAAACCTGCTGAAACTGGTCCCATGTGACAGTGTCGACAGGGAAAGTGGCTGTGAAATTCTCCCACCATGATGCTGCTGGTCCTTCAAGCTGATGTGCGGCAAACTTCACCTTCTCCGCATCCGTGCACCCTGCTGTGGTCAACTCTCTAGCTATCTTGTGTAGCCAATCATCTGCTACTATCGGCTCGGTGCTACTGGAAAACACCGGCGGATTCAGCCTAAGAAAACGGGCTAAGTGATCAACAGGTGGTGGTGGTGGTGGTGGGTTGTTGTTGTTGTTCCCCTGATTCTGATTCTGGACTAGCAACTGCATCAATGTGTTCTCCTGCTGGATCAACTGGGTGAGCTCCGGTGGAAAGGTAAATCCGGGGTCACGTCTCGGAGGCATTTGAGGGTTTAGAAAAGATGAGATTTAAGAATACAGGGGGTCTAAAGAGAAAACACTACCCATATGCACATGAGGCAAAAGCAAACAATTCACTTCATTCAATCAAACAAGGGCATACAATTGATCTAACTACCGCAAAGTGCTCGGACTACTATATTTACATGGTGGACTACTACTACTACTGATAAGGTGGTCTACTAGAAATATTCTTCGGTTGCAGACTCCATGATATCTGCTCCAGCTTCATCAACATAATCATCATCGCTATCATCTGGATCCGAGTCGGTGTCGTCGATGATGATGTAGTCTTTCGGGTGAATCTCCTTGGGTTCTTCATCTTCATATACTGGTGTAGGGTCTCCCATGAGTATCCCGATCTTCATTGTTAGGTCGGCAATCTTATCCACCAATACTTCAATTTACTCTTCATAATCTTCACGTGTAGCCTTGAGTTCTTCCTCCAGTTCCTTGATTCTAGTCTTAGCCTTCTTCAGATCTATCATGTCGGCGCACATCTGGTTCTCGTGTCGTCAAATGTGTTGGTTTAACTCCTGGATAAAAGCTGAAATTGATCTATATTTCCTGGTGCTGATCATCTCCCAATGCTCGTCTCGGCGCCCACAAATCTGGTAGATAGTATCCTTGAGATCATTGCGGTAGACTTCTCCAATGCGTCCCATGGCGATGTGAGCTGCCATGCTCTTTCCTAGATTCCAAGTTGGTGCATCAAAAGAAAACTCTATGGGCTCAGTGACTGGCATGAACGTCCTTCCTGGAACTTGAACTTGAATCATCCAGCGCTCTTCTTCAGGTAAAGTGGCGTTGTAGGTTCCGGTGAAGCTTGGTACTCCTATGTTCAGGTATCTAGTGACTTCCTTCAAGTGAAGTCCAAAGGGTGTATCTTCATCCGGTTGCGTGAACTTGTTCCTTGCATCCGCCATCCTAAAAGAGTAGAAAAGATGAGGAGTCAGAAGAGAAGAGGGTGAATAGTGTTCTAGGTCTTTAGCTTAGTGGTCGTGTCCTACAGTCAGCGTGTGCCTGATACCATCTCTGTAGCGACCAGACAGTCTGATCTCTGTGCTCCGGTGTCATCCCTGGATCAGTAATGCTGACACCACACAGTACTCGGAGGATTTATAACAGGGTAGCAATCACACACTTATTACATCGAGTGTCTCCAAAGAGAACTTATTACAATAAATATGGCTTAATGCCATCTAATAATGATAACAGCGGAAGGCTTGGAAGATAAGTGAGTCCATCAACTCCAACGGCATCACTGAGTATAGAACCACTGCCGGGGGTACTGATCCACGGGCACCTATGGGACCGGCGGGCCAGGTCCCTTTCGGTTCGGCGGCGGCGGAGATCGTGCAAAGAGCAAATCGAGGCGATGCACGCGAGCGATTTACCCAGGTTCGGGCCGCACGGATGCGTAAAACCCTACTCCTGCTTTGTGGTTTGTATTGATTTCTAGCTCGGGAGTGCGGAGTGCTACAGTACACAGCAGCAGCTAGCGAGACCGAGCCTGAGTGTTTTTTGAACCCCCTCTACGTTGCACACGGGCCTCCTTTTATATGCTCAAGGGGTTACCGACAGGTGGCAACGGAGGTAAAGGGGAAAAATGGAAAGGTGCTGTGGTAGGCACAACTACTTGCTACAGTGTATCATACCTAACCCTGACGGCAGGGGACAAGGGCCTTAAATGCCCGTCCGTGTCGCCTAAACAGTGTGAAAAGGGACCGCCAGGGACGCCACCGTCCGCCACGAGGGCGATCTTGTCAGCGCCGCTTGCCACCGCACGCCCCTAGCTGCACAGCCTTCCGCCACGTACGCCTGGAAGGGCCCCAGAGCGACACATTGGTGGATGTGCTGGAGCGCGGGCTCGGAGAGGTGGCTTGCCGCGGCAAGCGCCTTGCCGCGGTTGTTGTCTTGTCGCTTCCGGGAGCTTATCGCTCACCGGGCCTTGCCGGGACGCGTAGCACGCCGCGGCAAGTTCCTTGAAATGCCTTGGATGGCCTTCCCGGCAAGCTCCTCTTGCCGGGGTCTTGAGATGTTGTTGATAGCCTTCCCGGCAAGCTCCTCTTGCCGGGGTCTTGTCTTCTTGGCTTGGACACTTTGTTCTTCAATGGCTCCAAGGGAACCACGGAGGGTCTTGGCGGCCACCCGGCAAGCCTTGCCGCGGGATGCTGCGACTGCCCGTGCACAAGTTCGGGATACTAGGGTACCCCTACTCTAGTACACCGACAGGAGCCCCCGGGCCTGGGCCATACACGGTCCCGAGCGCTGTTGGGCCAGGCCCAAAACAGGGCACGGGCACACGCGGCCTAGGTTACGCCGAATCTCACTCCGTATCCACCGCGCCCTCCCCGAACGGCACCCGTTGAATGCGGCGTCGTGGGAGAGGTCGTGGGAGTTACTTTATTTGGAAATGCGGAACGTCCGCCCCCTCCCTCTTTATAAGCAGGGGAAACAGGGGCAGTTTGCCCACTCGCCCGTTGCCGTTCCCAATCTCAGAAATCTCCGCCGCTCCCTCGCCTTCCCAAAGCTGAGAGAGAGAGAGCAGCGCTCCGCCCCCCATCGCCACTAGCTCCACCAACGCCGTCGACCTCCTCCACTGCTTTCGCCATGGCTCCAAAAGCCGACAAGGGGAAGACTGTGAAGACGACCGAGGCGCAGCGGCTCGCGGCGCTGCGGAAGGAGCGATCCGTTTTCCCCCCCAAGCTTGGCGCGAAGGAGCTGAGGGAGAACTACTACCTTTTCTGGTCGGCGGAGACGCGTGCGCATCCGCGCACTAAAGTACTCCCCGCCGCCGCTTGGAAGAAGGCTCCGAATGGATACCCCTTCTTCGCATTGTTCTGCTACTGCGGGCTCTGCCCGCCTTTCTCTGATTTCTTCTGCGACATCATGAACACCTATGGATTCCACCTCCTCGACTTCACCCCCAACGCCGTCCTGACAATGGCGGTTTTCGCACATCTCTGCGAAAACTTTGTCGGAGTCCTTCCCAACATAGCCCTCTTCCGCCACTTCTTCATACCCCGAGTAGAGAGAGGAGAGCCTCTATCCGGCGGAATTGCCTGGATCTCAAGGCCCGGCAAGAAAGAGACCTATCTGGAGGGAGAATTCTGCGGCAAGTGGGAGGAGTGGAGAGCTGATTGGTGCTGGATTGACGAGGAGAGCCCGCAGCCATTTACCACCCGACGCCGAACCCCAGTAGCACGCGGCAGCGATTGGAGTGACATGGCCCCGGAGGACGCCAGGCTGAAGATTGCCGTCACCAGGATCCTGTGCCTGAGGCTTGCCAGGCTTACTGTTGGCGCCGTTGGCGCAGACTTCCTTCGCCGCCGCATCGCCCCCCTGCAGGAACGGGGGAGGCCCACTTGGGAGTTCAAGAATGCGGCAGACATCATGAGGCTGCGGCCAGGCCTCAATTACAACTTCACATTCCTGGAGCTCAACGCGATGCTGCAGGAACTGTTCAAGTATGACCCCCAACATCCCGAGGTGTTCAGGTTGCCGGGGGGCGTCGTGCCTTTGTGCAACAATTTCGCGCTCGACCGCATCCGTGCAATGATGCCGGAGTGCGACTCGCACGGGATTGTGCCAACTTGGCAGGAGCCTGCAGACGAGGTCGTGCAGCAGTTCTTCGACGACTTGGTGGAAGTGCCAATCCGCTCCGACGAGAAGGATGGCCTCACCCGCGACACCACCGACGCAGAGATGGCGCTCATTGCCACTAGGCTGGAGGAGGCAGCGGCAGCTGCAGCCGCGGGCGAGTTTGGGTTCACTATGGAGGAGGCAGATGCAGCGGAGGCGGCAAGCCGTGCCAAGCGAAGGGAGCCTGCCGGCAAGAAGGAGCTTGTCGGGCGCGACGCCGAGCCGAGCGAGCCCGCCAAGGACACGAGCGGCTCGTTGGAAATCAACTCTTCTTCCTCCTCATCGTCGAGCAGCTTGCCGCAAGCAGAGCCTCCATCCCCACCAAGAAGGCGTCTCCGCAAGGTCGGTGACGTGGCGGAGCGGCAAGCGGGTCAACAGTCGCCGCGCCGCGTGACACGCTCCACCGCGGCAAACACCGTTGCCGCAGGAGTGCCTCATGCTGCGACGGCAACTGGAGCGGAGTCTAGCCGGACCACCGCTTCAGTTCCTGCCGCTGCTCACGCCGCGCCGACAGCCGGAGCGGGGTCGTCTCAGACCGCCGCCACTGCTCCCGCCAAGCGGCCAAGGGAAGCTTCCCCTCCGCCTCCTCCCGCCGGGCACGCGCCGGGCTTCGACTTCTCCGCGTTAAGCTCCGACAAGGAAGAAGAAGAAGAGTAAGCTTCTCTTGTTGTACTTGCATTTCTTCAGTTCTTGCTGTTTGTCTTGTTTCTCACTTGCTTTTCCCTGAATCTGTTCCTCTTTAGGACTCTGGCCCAGAGAGCGGCAAAGAGAGCTAAGGCCCCGGTGATCATCACCGAGGACGAGCCCACTGCGACAGCAGGTGGCGCGCCCGAGACAACCTTGCCGGAGCCGGCGACTTTCCTCCAGGGCAGCCCCCAGCGTAAGTGTGTGAATTACTTTCCGTGGCGAGGCGCGCATGGGTACTTGTCTTTGCTGATATCTGCTTGTTGACTTGTGTAGGAGCCGAGCAGCCCCACCAGGAGCCAAGGGAGAATCCGCCGACCAGGGAGAACTCTCCGGCAAGGAATGGCTTCCCGGTAAGGGAGAAGTCTCTGGCAAGGGAGGGCTCTCCGGCGAGGAACAGCACCAGTGGCCCCCCGACGGCGGAGATCACGGCTGCAGAGCCTGGTGCAGGTACTCCTCTTGCCTCAAAACTTCTCTTGGGTTCTTCTTCTTTTGATATTCTTGAGTTTTTGCTGGATTTGCTTGACTCTTCTCCCCTTTTCCGGCCGTCAGATCCGTCCACTGCCGCCGGCGGCGCAGAGGCCGCGAAGGCTGCCGCCGCAGCAGCTGGCGAGGAGTCTGGCGATCGTACTGACGGCCCAGAGGCCGTAGGAGCGCCAGGCGCTATGCCGACCGCCGACCCGTCCGCCGAAGCCGCAGCGCCAAGCTCCAAGGAGCCCCAGCCGGGCGTCTATTTGAAGGCCGGCGACGACGTCTTCATCAATCTTCCCTGGGCATCGAGCTCCAGAGTGCCGGTCGAGGGGGAGGTCTTCGACGGAGAAGTGCTCGCCTCCGCTGGCTTGACGGTGGTTGACGCGCCAAGCAGCAGCAACGAGCCTGAGGAGGAGCGGCTGCTGCGGAGACTGATGTCACTCTACCGCGCGCGGCAGGCCAAGCTGGAGTCTCACGAGGCGCTTGTCGCGAAGGCGGGAGCTGATATCGAGAAGCGCGCGGAGGAGCTTGGGGGTTTCCACCGGGAAGCCCTCCGATCCCTGGCGGAGGAGCGGGAGCAGCTCGCTGAAGCGCAGAAGGCCTTCCTTCTTGAGAAGGCCGAAGCTGAAGAGCGGCAGCGACTCGCCACTGTGAAGCTAGCCACGGAGGAGGGCGAGCTGGCACAGCGGAAGGTCAACCTCGACTCCCACGAGGAGGAGCTTGCCGCATGCGAGGGAAAACTCGGCGAAGCCCTCAAACAAGCAGAGGACGCCGCCGCCACCGCCGAGGCCGCCAAGGAGGAATTGAAGACGAAGGTGGCGCAGCTAGAAGCCGATCTCGCCGAGAAGGGCAGAGAGCTCAGCGCTGCCAAGGTCTCCAACGTGGATCTTGAGTTGAAGCTAACCACTTTGACCAAGACTCTGGACAGCGCCAAGAAGCGGGAGGCGGCCTTGAAGGAGGAAATCAAGGCCGACAAGGCGCTGCTGGAGAGTGCCGCCGCCGCCCAAAACGCCTTCAGGGAGACTGTGACGCACTGGACGGAGAGTCTGGTGAACGCCGCCACAGATATCGACAAGGAGCTGGCACAGCTGGGGATGGAAGATCTCGGGTATCCCTCCGACAACAACCTCCAGCCCAGCGCCAAGCTCGTCCTGTTCTTCAAGGGCGTGGCGACAGCCCTCCAGCGACTCCGGGAGAGGATCCCCAAGCAGCTGGCCGACGAGTCGCGGAAGATCTGCGCAGGAGCCCTCGAGAAGGTGTTGATGAAGCTGGCCTTCCGCAATCCGGGCCTCCGCCTCACCAACATCCTCAGGACCTTGCCGCCGGAGGCTGACCTAGAGGAGCTCAAGGCCCTTGTCGCACCCATTGTGGACAAGGTGAGCGGGATCAAGCGGGTCGAAGGCGATCGCGTAGATTAGGCCGCCCATTTCTTCTTTCCTTGTCGCTGTTTGACATGTTATGAAAACAGACTATTAGAGTCGCGACAAGTTATCCTTGTAATATAACTTTTATTCTGGGCAATTATTGCAACGTTATTCCCTTTACTTGATCCCTCCCTTTGTATGTCTTTTTGCCCTACGCTTTTAGGGAACTTGCCGGTGCAGGCACCTTAGCCGCGAGTGCTGAGTGCGGGGCGTCAGCAGCCTGCTGGCGATGCCGCTACCGGCAAGAAACCTTGTCGCAACTAGTTGCAGCTCACTTAAGTTGCTGAGCGGACTCGAAACAAAGTAAGGGCGCTAGCGGCTCACTTAAGTTGCTGAGTAGACTCAAAACAAAGTAAGGGCGCTAGCAGCTCACTTAATTTGTTGAGCAGACTCGAAACAAAATAAGGGGGCAACTAGCTACGAGTTGGTTCCTCCACGCACAGGTTTTCCATACAAAGTGCGGTCGTTCAAGGGAGATAACTTAAAATTTGAAAAATTTGATTGCTCAAACTTTGGAAACTTAGCTTTTCTGTTGTCTGCTTCCCGGCAAGGCGAAACTTTCTTGAACGGCGCCTGGTCCATACCATCGTCTTCTCCTTTCCTCCCCGGCAAACTTGTGGGCGAGGGAACCTTCCTTTCAAAAGAAAGAAGAGACAATACAGATATGCGCCTTTACGGCTCATTATTGCTTACCGGGGTTTAGGTGCTGCACAAAGTGTCAGATCATATATGCCAGAAAATAGAAAGCATAAAATCGACAAAATGTGCGGAGCACATGAGCTTTACTTATGCACGGGATCTGCGCCCGGCTTTGTACGAAGGATTACATGCAACAGCGGCAAGACTTGTACAAAAGGTGGTTGCCAGAACAGGTTCCGACAACCGCGCCTTACGGGTAAAACTTACGAAGATGCTCAATGTTCCAGGAGTTGCTCACCAGAATGCCATCTTCGGTCTCAAGGCGGACAGCACCAGGCCTAGTGACTCGTTTCACCCGGTAAGGGCCTTCCCACTTCGGGGTCAACTTGTTGGAATTCTTGGCGGACTGAACGCGCCGAAGAACAAGGTCGCCTTCCTCGAGACTTCTGGCATTAACTTTGCGGCTATGGTAGCGGCGCAAAGCTTGCTGGTAGCGAGCAGCTCGCACAGCAGCCTGAAGACGGTCTTCCTCAAGGAGCAGCGCGTCATCTTGTCGCAGCTGCTCTTGCTCAAGCTCATCATAAGCGAGCACTCGAGGTGACCCGTATACGAGTTCCGTGGGGATAACTGCCTCTGCTCCATAGACTAGAGCGAAAGGTGTCTGTCCAGTGGCTCGATTTGGCGTCGTCCAGATCGACCAAAGAACCACCGGCAGCTCCTCGATCCAGTTTCTTCCGCACTTGTGCAGCCTGTCGAAAGTTCTAGTCTTGAGCCCGCGCAGCACTTCAGCATTTGCCCTCTCCGCTTGACCGTTGCTTCTCGGGTGAGCAACAGAAGCGAAGCAGACCTTGGCGCCAAGATCTTGGACGTACTGCATGAAGGTGCGGATCGTAAATTGCGTGCCGTTGTCGGTGATTATCCTGTTAGGGATCCCGAAGCGACAAACAATCGACCTGAAGAACTTGACTGCTGACTGTGCTATCACCTTCCTCACTGGTTCCACTTCCGGCCACTTTGTGAACTTGTCGATTGCAACGTACAAGTACTCAAAGCCCCCAACAGCTCGGGGAAAGGGGGCGAGGATGTCGAGCCCCCAGACCGAAAATGGCCAGGATAAAGGGATCGTCTGGAGAGCTTGAGCTGGTTGGTGTATCTGCTTGGAATGGAACTGGCACGCTTCACACTTGGTTACTTGTGCAGTTGCATCCTGGAGGGCTGTTGGCCAGAAGAAACCTTGCCGGAATGCTTTGCCGACAAGTGCTCTTGCGCCAATGTGGTGACCACATATGCCTCCATGTATCTCTGCCAACAGCTTTTGTCCATCTTCCCGGTGAATACACTTCAATTTCACGCCGTTGAGTCTTCTTCTGTACAGTGTCTTGTGGACAAACTGGTACATACTTGACTGTCGGGCTACTCTTTCGGCTTCTTCTTGCTCTTCGGGAAGTTCTCCTGTCTGAAGGGAATGGACAATCTGATGCGCCCATGCTGGAGCTTGTGGCTCGACAACAAGGACTAAAGGCGAATCTGCGGCTGCGGGAACGTCCGCTTCTACGGCGAGAACCTGGGTCTCTGCCGGAGCTTGACGTTCCCCGGCAAGCTTGCCGGAGCAAAACTTGTCGGGAGCTTCTGCTACAACGGACCAAACCCTAGGGCTTGCCGGAGCAGACTGCTCCTCAGCGCTCTTGGTGTTGATCTTGGGGACTGCTGCGGGAACATCCGCTTCTACGGCGAGAGCCTGTGGCTCTGCCGGAGCGTGACGTTCCCCGGCAAGCTTGCCGGAGCAAAACTTGTCGGGAGCTCCTGCTTTAACGGAACAAACCCTAGGGCTTGCCGGAGCAGACTGCTCCTCAGCACTCTTGGCGTTGATCTTGGGGACCTTCTTGGCGGCGGCTTCGGGAAGCTCTGCCAGCAAATAGTCACCTGAAACCAACTTCCTCTTCTTGCTCTGTCCAGTTGATGGCGTTACGGACGGCTGAGTCAGCTTGAGCACAAAGATCCCTGGTTCCACAGGTAACTTAAGTGCAGCACACTTTGACAGGCCATCTGCAATGGCGTTCTGAGCTCTTGGAACATGTTCCATTTGTAGGCCGTCAAAGTGCTCTTCTAGCTTTCTCACTTCGTCGACGTAAGCTTCCATCAACAGACTCTGATAACTCTTGTTTACTTGGCGGATGACAAGCTGTGAGTCACCCCTGACAATGAGCTTCTTGATCCCAAGGTCTGCCGCGATCCGGAGACCGGCAAGCAAGCCCTCATACTCTGCAGTATTGTTTGTTGCTTGCTCCTTGGGAAAGTGCATTTGGACTACGTACTTGAGGTGCTCTCCGGTGGGTGCGACAAGCAGCACACCAGCGCCGGCGCCTTGCAGCGAAAAGGCACCATCAAAGTACATCAGCCACTCTTTGCTTACCTCCTTGTCGGGGATGCTCGTCTCTGGAATCTCTTCATCCGGTGTTGGCGTCCATTCTGCTATGAATTCTGCCAATGCTCTGCTCTGGATAGTTGAAGTACTTTCAAACTTGAGGCTGAAGCTTGACTGTTCCAGTGCCCACTCAACAATCCTGCCCGTCGCTTCTGGATTCTGCAGTATCCTCTTCAGCGGAAAGCGAGTGACAACTGTGATCTCATGTGCTTGGAAGTAATGGCGCAGCTTTCTCGAGGCCATGAGAAGGCCGAAAAGCAATTTCTGCACGCCAGAGTACCTTGACCTAGCCCCCTGCAGAAGGGAGCTGACAAAGTAAACTGGGTGCTGCACCATTTTCTTCTGTATCCCCTCTCGCATCTGTGCAGATTCATCTTTGTCGGGACCAGAGCTTGCCGGGGAAGCCCCTTGCTTGTCGCTAGATGTGCTTGCCGTGGTTGCAGGCTCATCATCTGCCTCCCTCTCTGCTACTAACGCAGCACTAACCACTTGATTGGTTGCCGCTATATAGAGCAGCAACTTCTCTTGTGGCTTAGGTGCGACAAGTATTGGGGGGAGGACAGGTACCTCTTCAAGTCTTGCAGTGCAGCCTCCGCTTCCGGAGTCCATCTCATTGGACCTGCCTTTTTCAATAATTTGAAAAACGGCAGGGCGCGCTCAGCAGACCGAGAGACAAACCTGTTGAGAGCAGCCACGCAACCGGCAAGCCTTTGTACATCCTTGACGCGCCTTGGTGCTTCAATCTGCTCGATGGCCTTGATCTTGTCGGGATTGGCTTCAATTCCCCGCTGAGACACAAAGAACCCGAGAAGCTTGCCGGAGGGAACTCCAAACACACACTTCTCTGGGTTGAGCTTGAGGCTGATCTTGCGCAGATTTGCAAAGGTCTCGTCTAAATCTTGTATCAGGGTTGCTCTGTCCTTGCTCTTGACTACTATATCATCCATGTAGGCTTCCACATTTCTGTGTATTTGCGGCTCAAGAGCGACATGGACTATTCTAGCAAATGTTGAACCAGCATTTTTTAATCCGAAAGGCATTCGTACGAAACAGTACGTGCCACATGGAGTAATAAATGCGGTCTTCTCCTCATCTTCTTCTGCCATGAAGATCTAATGGTATCCTGAATATGCATCAAGAAATGAAAGCAAATCACATCCGGCTGTGGAGTCAACAATCTGGTCAATGCGCGGCAAAGGAAATGGGTCCTTGGGACAAGCTTTGTTAACATCAGTAAAATCGATACAAAGTCTCCATTTCCCGTTTGCCTTGCGCACGACTACAGGATTGGCCAACCACGTGGGTTGGAGCACTCCTCTGACAAGGCCTGCTGCTTCCAGTTTCTTGATTTCTTCTGCAATGAATTCTTGGCGCTCCACTGCCTGCTTCCTGACCTTCTTCTTGACGGGCCGCGCATGAGGACAAACGGCAAGGTGGTGCTCAATTACTTTCCTGGGAACACCGGGGATGTCAGACGGTTGCCATGCAAACACGTCGACATTCGCCCGCAGGAAAGCAACGAGCGCGCTTTCCTATTTAGGGTCGAGAGTGGCACTGATGGTGAAGGTACCACCAGTGCCGTCCTCCTTGGCGGACACCTTTTTCGTCTCTGGCGGAGCTGCCATCGTCTTCTTACACTTGCCGGCGGAGCTCGATGGTGCGTCCTCGACGGCAGCGCAGCACTGCGAAGAGGTGCGCTTGCCGGAGTGGGCATCAGAACTGTTGCCGGGCTTGGTCTTCTTCCCCCCGGGAGCTTCAGCGGCAAGTGACTTGTGATCTGTTGCGGCTGCTGCTTCCCAGTAGATCTTGTTGGGGCAGATAAGGGCATCTTTCTTGTCGCAAGGGACAGAGATGACGCTTATCGGGCCTGGCATCTTCAGTATGTTGTATGCATAATGAGAGGCTGCCATGAACTTGGCGAGTGCTGGACGGCCAAGTATCCCATTGTAAGGCAACAGAATATCGGCAACGTCAAATGTGACCCTCTCAGTCCTGAAGTTGAGCTTGCTGCCAAATGTTACTGGCAGCATGACCTTCCCCTTCGGCTTGCTCCTTCCCGGATTGATTCCTAGAATGTGCCGGTCTCCTCGAGCTCGTTGTCAGGGATTTGGAGTTTTTGGAGTACAGCGGATGAGATCAGGTCCAAGCCGGCCCCGCCGTCAACTAGCATCTTGGTGACCTTGAGGTTGCGGATAGTTGGTGAAACCAACATCGGCAAACACCCGACCGCAGTTGTGCGATCAGGGTGGTCCTCAATGTCAAAGATGATAGGCGTGCTGGACCATTTCAGAAGTTTGCGCGATTCGACAGGTGGTTCCACTGCATTGACTTCCCGCACCCACTGCTTGAGTTGGCGGTGTGAAGTATGCAGGGAAGCACCGCCGTCAACGCACAAGACCTCTGTGGCTTTCTGAAACTCCTGCTCACTAGTCTCGACATCATCCATGTCTTCGTCGTCGTCATCTTCATCGTTGTCGCGGCCCCGGGGAGGTCTGTCTCCTTGCCACTGTTTGGCCTTGCCGCGGCGTCTTCCCCGGCCGGCACGCTTCTTGCCGGATTCTCCAGCACCTCCTTGGGCCCTCTCCTTGTCGCGTCGCTCGTACTCAGCTTTTTGCTGCTGGATAAGCTGCTTGACCTTTTTGCAGCTCTGGAGGTCATGGCCCTTGGTGCGGTGAATCTTACAGTACTGCTTGTCGGAGCCGTCCTGCTTGTCGGCGACCGCCACAGCCTGGCAGTTGGCGCACGCGGCAATCTCCTTGCCGGAGCTACCAACCTTGGCCTACTTGGCGCCACCTTCGTTGCCGGACTGCTCAACGACTAGCACCTCTTTGCCTTTCTTCTTCCTATTCCGCCGCCGGTTTTTCTTTGCCGGGGCAGCATCTTCGCTGTCAGATCCTCCCGCTCCTGCATTCTCTCCGGGGAGTCTCCTCCCTTCCTCAGCGCGTGCACACTTGTCGGCCAGGGCATATAGCTCACTGACGTCTCTAATCCTGCACATCGCCATCTCCTCCCGCATCCTGCAGTTACGCACGTTCTGATGAAACATGCTGATGACCGCGGCGGGGTGGACGTCTGGGATGTTGTACTGTACACGGCTGAACCTCTGAATGTACTTGCGCAGGGGCTCTCCTTCCTTCTGGACGAGCAGATGAAGATCACTCTCTTGGCCATGAGGTTTGTGGCCGCCTGTAAAGGCGCCGACAAACTGATGGCATAGATCAGCCCAGGAGGATATGGAGTTGTCCGGCAAGTGCATGAGCCAGGACCTGACGTTGGGCTTGAGCACCAACGGTAAGTAGTTGGCAAGGATCTTGTCATCTCGCCCCCCAGCAGCCTACACCGCGATGGTGTAGATGCTGAGGAACTCCGACGGATGTGACTTGCCGTCGTACTTCTCTGGTACATCTGGTTTGAAATTCTTCGTACTGGGCCACTGGACTTGCCGCAACTCACGAGTGAACGCAGGGCAACCTACCGCGTACGGCAAGTCGCCTGGTTCCCCTGGCGCATGCATGTCAACAGAGGGCCCAGCGCGCTGGTCTGATTGACGTCGCGCTTCTCTTTGGCGCTCGATGCGAGTACGAGCGTCTTCTTGTTGTCGTTCTTGAAGAACTTGGCGCTGATCGCGACGAGCTCGCGGATCTGACGACGCGGTGGAGTCGCTGTCGAGGTGGACCCGACGAGTCGGCGATCTTGGCCTTCGGGGCGGAGAGTGCACAGAGGTTGCACCCCCACCGGTCTTGTCGCCACCGGCTCGTGCCTGGCTGGCTCGCTACGGCTGCGACGTGCTCGGCTGCCGTGGAGTGTCGCCGTTCGCAAAGCCGATGAGACTCTGGATGGTGGCCCTCCAATCGTCGATCTTGTCCGCCGTTGGAGGGTAGTCTAGGAGCAGCTGAGCTCGCGCCAAAGCTTCTGCTGCAGTGGCGGGTGGCGGTGGCGAGCGGTGCGAGGAGCGGGATATGCTCGGACTTCTAACCATGTTAGAAGGAGCAGTAGCCCGTCCAGGCGACCGTGCCTCGCTCGCGCCAGCATGCTGGTGTGCATGGTGGTCTTGAGCGCTCCGAGATCCACCAGCTCAATCTTGGTCTAGCAAACGCATGGTACCGTGAGTACCATGACGCTGCCAGTCCCGCGCCTCCTGAGACGGGCGCGGTGCATGTACAGACGCGGAGGTCTTGGAGTGCGCCCGGTCGTTGTGGGAGCCGGCTACGCCGCCGGTGGGCAGCGCAGCCTTGTCCTTGGACCTGGCAGCACCGTGAGCTCCCTCGTCAACGAACGTTCTTCCGCCCGCGCCCGCCCCATCAGCCGTTTGCTCCGGCGATGGTGGGTTCGGCGCGGATGGAGCAGCTGCCTCCGAAACCTTCTTCTTCAGCGGCATGTTGATGAAGATGATGGAGATCTAGCTCGCGAGAATGCCGGATCTGGTTCACACAACTTCGACGCCCCCTACCTGGCGCGCCAAAGATGCCGGGGGTACTGATCAACGGGCACCTATGGGACCGGCGGGCCGGGTCCCTTTCGGTTCGGCGGGGGCGGAGATCGTGCAAAGAGCAAATCGAGGCGATGCACGCGAGCGATTTACCCAGGTTCGGGCCGCACGGATGCGTAAAACCCTACTCCTGCTTTGTGGTTTGTATTGATTTCTAGCTCGGGAGCGCGGAGTGCTACAGTACACACCAGAAGCTAGCGAGACCGAGCCTGAGTGTTTTTTGAACCCCCTCTATGTTGCACACGGGCCTCCTTTTATATGCTCAAGGGGTTATCGACAGGTGGCAACGGAGGTAAAGGGCAAAAATGGAAAGGTGCTGTGGTAGGCACAGCTACTTGCTACAGTGTATCATACCTAACCCTGACGGCAGGGGACAAGGGCCTTAAATGCCCGTCCGTGTCGCCTAAACAGTGCGAAAAGGGACCGCCAGGGACGCCACCGTCCGCCACGATGGCGATCTTGTCAGCGCCGCTTGCCACCGCACGCCCCTAGCTGCACAGCCTTCCGCCACGTACGCCTGGAAGGGCCCCAGAGCGACACGTTGGTGGATGTGCTGGAGCGCGGGCTCGGAGAGGTGGCTTGCCGCGGCAAGCGCCTTGCCGCGGTTGTTGTCTTGTCGCTTCCGGGAGCTTGTCGCTCACCGGGCCTTGCCGGGACGCGTAGCGCGCCGCGGCAAGTTCCTTCAAATGCCTTGGATGGCCTTCCCGGCAAGCTCCTCTTGCCGGGGTCTTGAGATGCTGTTGATAGCCTTCCCAGCAAGCTCGTCTTGCCGGGGTCTTGTCATCTTGGCTTGGACACTTCGTTCTTGAATGGCTCCAAGGGAACCACGGAGGGTCTTGGCGGCCACCCAGCAAGCCTTGCCGCGGGATGCTGCGACTGCCCGTGCACAAGTTCGGGATACTAGGGTACCCCTACTCTAGTACACCGACAACCACGACCTAAAAACTCCTTAATCATCGTCTGAAAAGTTTGCAACATTAATGTTGCAGCCCGAAACGGGTCAGCACATGGAATATGCTGGCAAGGTAACACATAGAGAATAATGGAATGAAACAGCTATACTATATGCATATTTGGCTGTTGGAAAGCTCTATGGTTACAGTTTTGCATAAAGCCAATTTTTTCCTACTTTAAAGGAATAAATTTAATTACTATCATGGTGGTTGTTAAACATTGAGAATGGTTGATAGCATCCTCAATCCCAATTAAGCATCATCATTAAACAAAACCCAACAAAATTAATTTAGAGTAACATGTTGAGATTCACATGAAAATCCAGGTACTAGATACTCAAGATGTCCATAACCGGGGACACGGCTAACCATGATTAGTTTATTACACTCTGCAGAGGTTTGCGCACTTTTCCCCACAAGACTCGATCACCTCCGTTTGGTTTCTCGCACTACATGTTGTTTGAGAAGCCGGATGACCGAGACATAGTCTTTCAGAAGCGCTAGCACCTTACGATCAGGTAGACCGTACCACCTACATCCCCTACATCTGCTAGTCTACCACTGTAAGAGTTCGCACGACTTAGTCAACTATGCTAGAGCCCATAATAGCTTGTGGCTGCACACGGAAGTTTCTAGTATGAATAGTCTCATGATCCCTTTGAGCCTGGGTGGCGGTCCAAAAGAAAATAGGCAAGTCCTGGAATACCCAGGTGCCTCAATCCACCCAGATGTGTGTTTAAGTTGCCACCTTAGATAAACATTAATTAACAAACTCACATCTGTCATGGATATCACTCACCCAATCCACGTCTACTAGCATAGCATGGCATAATAAGCAGACATAGAAGTAACTCCCAAAGTTTTGATAATAAACAGGTAATTGGTACTACCTCATCTACTTCCCATCCCACAATTTAATTAGATCCTAATCATGCAATGTTTGAGGATTGATCTAATGCAATAAAACTGGGTAGTAGGAGGTATGATCAAAGTGTTACTTGCCTTGCTGCTGATCCGGGAAACCTAGCGATTCGAAGTAACAAGCGGCGCACTCCGGGTACTCTATCGTAAACAAACAAACAAGCATACAATAAGTACTCATCTAATGCACAGGTAAAACTCAAATAAAAGATCTAACCAGAAGGTTCACTTTAAGAACTCCGGTTTGCAAAAAGAATCAAATCAAACGAGGCAACGAAAGTCAAACGGCGAAAGAAAACAACTTCATTCTACTAATCTGGATCTAAGGCAAATTTTATAGTAGCAAAAACTTGTTTAAGTTGGTTAAATGGTTAGAGGGTTTCGAGACGAAACTCCAGGCGCTTGAATCGCCTGATTCCGATAAACGAGCAAAAAGTTATACTAAAACGAAAATCGGATCAGGAATCGAATCAGAAAAATCACGAATTAAATCCGAGAAAAAGAAAAACGTCGAGCGTTCGCTAGAACGAACGAACGGACGAACGCTCGCTATTTAAATAAATCGTAAAAAGCCCGATCTATTTAAAAAAAGAATCTAAAAAAACGACGGAAAAATCGAACGGTTTTTCGGAAAAAAACAAAAAAAAACGGGCGCGAACTTTGAGGCACGGCGAACCTCGGGCGGCGTGCGGCGACGTCCGGCGTCCGGCGGCGGGGCGGCGGCGGCGGAGGGGGGGGGGGGGCTAGGGTTTGGGGCGCATCAGGTGGGCTGTGGGGGTCGGGTCCCCCGGCTTATAAAGCCTTCCCGGGACGGTGTCCAAGTCGGACACGGCCCGTAGGTCGGTGCGATTTTTTTTAAATGATTACTCGCGGAAGAAAAATAAAAAGAAATATTAAACGGACTCCAAAAATTCCGAGATAAATTTTCCCGGGCTTCTAAAATGAAGCCACACAAGGTGAACATTTATTTGGGGCCTAAATGCAATTTTGAAAAACGCACATTTTTCCTAAATTCAAATAAAATAACGAAAAACTCCGAAATAAAATCTTATTTGATTTTTTATTAAATCCTCAATATTTCTTTATTTTGGGAAAGTCATTTTATTCCCTCTCTCATATTTTTGTAATAGAAATAATTGATGATAAAATAAATAAAATCAAATGATCCTATTCTCAAAATTTGAGAAAACTCAAGTATGAAAATAATGAATTCCCCAACTCTCTCCGTGGGTCCTTGAATTGCGTAGAAATTCTAGGATCAAAACCAATCACAAATAAAATATGATATGCATTTATGATCTAATGTATAACATGCCAAATTGAAAATTTGGGATGTTACACTTATATCAAGTAAGTGCAGTACTGCAGCTTATACATTGTAATCTACTAAACTTGTAGCACATTCTTATATATTTAGATGTTTGACGCAATCACTATGTTGTGCAGCATCTACAAAGAGGAGTTACTGCCGCAAAATCCAAGAAACATTGACAAACTGGTTATGGCAGGATTTGCGAAATGGTTCAAGAACCATGTAAGCTTTTAAAGTGCACTGTCAGTTTTTTTAATATATTGAGTACATAAGATGATCAGCTTGTCTATCTTCTAACCATAGGTTAAGAAGATGCAGGAGGATGGGCAGGCAGTTGATGATGCCCTTTACTCACTAGCAATGGGTCCTGATACTCGGGTAAGACATTATGAATGTTGCGTTGTTGGAGATGTGCGCTACAACACCCTTGCACGAGACGAAGGCAGGAAGACACAAAACAGTGCCATCATGAGCACGGATACGTATGACAAAGAGACAACTGAAATGTATGCTAAGATAAGAGACATTGTTCAGTTGCACTATATCTCCAGTTTCGAGGATCATCGGTGTGTGGTTCTGTTGTGTTGTCGTTGGTATAACCTGTTTTACAGGATCACAAAACCCAGAGCTGATGATTATTTCAAATCCATCAATGTCAAGGCGGCGTAACAGACCAACGAGCCTTTTATTTTGGCAAATCAATTAACACAAATATTTTTCTTGGAAGACACATTTGCACGTAGTGATGACTGGAGAGTATTGCAAATGTTTGAGCAGAGTTATTCGTTTAATGAAGTTGCAGAACAAGATGATGCTTACACTGCTCCTGATGTACAAGATAACACAGATGTTCCTAATATCTTTGAGAACCATCATGTCAATGACTTCAGCGAAAAGATTGCCTGTCATGCTGTGGACATACAAGAGTTGATCAAGAAGAAGCCAACGTTCGAGGACGTTGAGGACGAAGAAGAAGATGACACCATGGGGAATTATGATTCAGACTGATACACATGGCGCAGATGTTGATGCTGCTGCTGCGGATGATGATTTGCCTGTCAGAAGACGTTTTTTATCTACTATGTGAAATTGTGTTATCTATGACAACTATAACCTGATGAAAATGTTGTTTAGTATTTTGCTGTGAGAACATCACTTGTTATGTATGCTGATTTGTGTTTGGTGATTGTATGACAACTAAAACATGACGACATTGTTGTTTAGTTGTACTCATATTTGGCTGTGAAACTTGAATTTGATGACATAGTTTGCTATTGGACTGCAATTTGCTCGACGTCTTCGAATGAGAACAAAGCTGACCCGACAGGGCCTCTGCTATTTATTTATTTATATGAGAAAAAGGGGATACCCCATGATTTCCGTTAATAGAAATCATTAGGTGTTCACAACACTACGCCCAGCCTGCTACACAGGTTTCATTCATTACTAGTTTCAGCAAAGTGCTCATGTCGTAGCCACTGAATATATCACGAGTGCTACATACACTTCAAATAAAGAGACAATCATCCTACAGAGCACATCGATTTTGCCCATTATCTTCACAAGCTCTTTCATCTCCTCATTGTTTTCAAGGCCGTTCAGCAGCTCTTGCTTAGCCATGATCAGAGGAACTGCATCTTTAACCTCTGCTCTGCATCTTCCTCTTCTACCGTTCCTTCAGTTACTTGTCCAACACCCCAACCTGCTGGTATTGGGATTCCTCAGCTAACCAAATAATCAGCGTAGTTGCATTCCCCCACATCAGCAACTTCCCAGAAATACAAATCACATGAATCTTCCCTTTTCTGCATGAATCAAATTGGAAGACAACCAAACTATTAAAAAAATCAGCAACTGAAAGCAGCAGAACAACACTTAAACATATTATTACCCCATGATTCGGGCATTTGTAGAAGACTCAGCCAGGGTTGCGGATTGTGGTTGAGACGCGACGGATGACTCTGCGTGATTTACAGCAGTGGCACCACACCAACGGCAGCGGGTTGCGATAAGCAATCGGCTGCATTGCGCGTGCCGGCGGGGGTGTGATGAGACCCACAGGCAATGGTACAGGTGGCGACTTGGCGCATATCTGGTTGTTGCCTGCTGAAGAGCAGGTGGATGACCAGCCAGCGGACATGGTTGCTGCGGCCAGAGCTTCTGATGCTAGGCAGAGTAAGTAGAGAAGAGGAGAAGCGAACGTTGGATATGTCAGTTTCATTACTTGCAGAGTAGCATAGCACCATATATAGTCATAGTCTAGGTTTGGATTCGAGCCAGCTACAGGAGCACGTCTTTCTTTTTTCTAAAACTCGGCAATGTCTCTTTATTGGTACACTAGCTTGTTCTGTACGCCTTCCCAAGTCTTTAATTTTCTTTCCCTTTTTTGTGAGGAAGGAGGACAAAATTGAGAGTTCTTGGGACTCGAACTAAGACCTCTCGGTTGAAAACCAAGGGTACTAGTCACTTATGTGGCGAACGTTCCCTGTGAGGAGGACGGCAGACGAACGCATTTTCCTCGCATTTTTATTCCTATATATAAAAAGTATGCTACTTGGTGTCCACTTAGTCAACAAATGATTGTGCCAACCTCGAGCCGCCAAAGCCAAACCAGCGCCGACGGGACCGCCTACTCCCGCCTCCCACGGCTGGCTGTGATCTTCCCCGGCTCCTGTTCGTTCCCGTCCGAGGCCTCACCATCGTCCTCCGCCTTGGTTCGCTCGCCGCGGCGCCGCCCTTCGGTGTTGTCAACATGGTCAAGAACCGATAGGAATAAGGAGATGATTGTACATGGTGAGGATGACAGTAGGGACCCAGCAGCGTGCGCAGTAATTTTGTTTTTTCGGGACGGAGAAGGGTATCAACTGGGTTGTGCAGGACCCGTGGCCCATCTAGCCCAGGCTTTTATTTCATATGTTTAGCACATGACCAACCCAGATTGTTTTTTTCCTTTCTGAAAATGGCTAGCCAGCTATTTTGTTTTTTTGCAGAATAACCAACGTAGGCCTACTTGCTTTTCTACGCCCTGCTGGGCCGGAAATCTTTCAAGACGAGGAGGGATGCATTTTGTCCATAAAATGGGCTATAAGTAATAAGAAATGGGCTATAAGTAATAATAAATGGGCTGTAAAATGAAAAAATACAGCAAGCAGGCAATTAGTGCCAAAATACTGTTTTCTTTCGGATTTTGATATTTTAAATTTCATTGTTTTTGTGCATGTAAAATTTCATTGAATTTAAATTAAGCTATATTTAGATTTAAAATTAATTTGAATCTGGCTAGAAATTCTGCACTGTATACTGTTTGGGACAGATTTGGAGGCTGACTTGTGGGTCTACTAGGTTGACGTGTACTTTCGCTTTGTCAACTTAGTCCACAAACGATTCTAGCAGCAGTGACCGTTGGTTGTTAATCCAACGGCCGTGCTGCTTCTTCAATATTTGATATTCTTGCTCCAGCCTCCCAAACCAGCTCCGGTGGGACTGCCTGCTCCTGCCTCCCGTGGCCGGCTGTGCTGCCGCACAGGCGGCACCGCCCCACCCTACTTCATTGCTGGCCAGGCCATTCCTCTACCCACCCACACCTCCTGTTATTTTCCGGCGACGGCAGCCGGACCAGTAAACCCTTGTACTCCCCACCGCATGGGCAACCATTGCCGAGTCTTCCCCTGCTCCGTGTTGTTCCCTTCCTAGGCCTCGCCGTCGTCCACCGCCATGGTGCTCTCGGCGCGGCCTAGTCAACGTGGTCAACGAACGACATCCATCGGCCATGGACTGTACGCGCAAAATAATGATTCCTCCACCTAACAGCTGGGACCCACCGGAAGAGCCTCTGTATTTCGTGAAAAAAACGTTCCCCCACTGACATGTCGGACCCACCAGCTATATCTTCGCACGCAAGGAAGTGCCACCTTATTACGCACAAAAAAATGAATACCCCCCTGCCTGCTGGGACCCACCATAGTGGGAGGATTACTTGTGGGCCAATTATGTTGGCGGGGACGGAGGGCTTTGTCAACTTACTCAATATGAACGATTCTAGCTCCAGTGACCGTACGATGTCCATCCAACGGCCGTAGTGCTTCTTCAACCTCTGGTCTTCTTGCTCCGGCCGCCCAGAGCAGCGCCGGTCGTGCCACATGCTCCTGCCTCCCGTGGCCAGCTGTGCTGCCGTGAAGGCCTCACCGCCCCTACTATTCCCACCGCTGGCCAGGCCCTGCAGCGACGGTAGCCTCACACCGCAGTCGAACCAGTGAACCCTTGTACTCCTCTCCATGCGGGCTTCCACTGCCGTGTCTTCCCCGGCTCCGCATCGTCCCCTTCCTAGGCCTCGCCGTCATCCACCGCCGTGGTGCTCTTGGCGCGGCCTGGTCAACGTGGTCAAGGAACGACTTCCATCGGACGTGGACTGTACGTGGAGAGGCTGACAGCTGGGTCCACGGCCGCAGCAAGGAAGTGCCTCCTTATTACACAAAAAATAATGATTCCTCCACCTGACAGGTGGGACCCACCGGACGGGCCACTGTATTTCACAGAAAAAAAGTTTCCCCCTGACTGCTGGGACCCACCAGCTTCATCTTCGCATGCAAGGAAGTGTGTCCGGGCAAAAAAATGATTCGCCCCCCTGACTGCTGGGACCCACCAGCTACACCTTCGCACGCAAGGAAGTGCGTCCGGGCAAAAAAAACCGATTGCCCCCTGACTACTGGGACCCACCGGCTACATCTTCGCATGCAAGGAAGTGCGTCCGGGCAAAAAAAAACGATTCGCCCCCCTGATTGCTGGGACCCACCAGCTACATCTTCGCAGGCAAGGAAGTGCCTGATAGTTGGGACCCACCTGGTCGAAGCGTATGTAGCGTTGTCATTCTGGTCGTGAACGTGTACGTACATACTGATCAATGTAGAGGCGCGCACGTGTCGTAGTAGAGGCGCGCACGTAGCATGTACACATATGTACAGCGGCCAGGGTGCAAGAAAGAAAATACGGCCACTTATGTGTACATATGTGACGCCCCCGATTCAATCGTACACAAATCATACACGCAAACGTGTACGATCAAGATCAGGGACTCACGGGAAGATATCACAACACAACTCTACAAATAAAATAAGTCATACAAGCATCATACTACAAGCCATGGGCCTCGAGGGCTCGAATACAAGAGCTCGATCATAGACGAGTCAGCGGATGCAACAATATCTGAGTACAGACATAAGTTAAACAAGTTTGCCTTAAGAGGGCTAGCACAAACTAGGATACAAATCGAAAGAGGCATAGGCCTCCTGCCTGGGATCCTCCTAAACTACTCCTAGTCGTCGCCAGCGGGCTGCACATAGTAGTAGGCACCTCCAGTGTAGTAGGAGTCGTCGACGACGGTGGCGTCTGGCTCCTGGGCTCCATCGTCTGGTCGCAGCAATCGGGTATCGAAAGGGGAAAAGGGGGGAGCAAAGCAACCGTGAGTACTCATCTAAAGTACTCGCAAGCAAGGAGCTACACTACAGATGTATGCATTGGTATCAAATGGAATAAGGGTATCATATGTGGACTGAACTGCAGAATGCCGGAATAAGAGGGGGATAGCTAGTCCTATCGAAGACTACGCTTCTGGCCACCTCCATCTTGCAGCATGTAGAAGAGAGCAGAAGGTAAGTTCACCAAGTAGCATCGTGTAGCATAAACCTACCTGGCGATCCTCTCCTCCTCGCCCTGTTAGAGAGCGACCACCGGGTTGTATCTGGCACTTGGAAGGGTGTGTCTTATTAAGTATCCGGTTCTACTTGTCATAAGGTCAAGGTACAACTCCAAGTTGTCATATTACCGAAGATCACGGCTATTCGAATAGATTAACTTCCCTGCAGGGGTGCACCACATAATCCATTTGGCCAGACACACTTTCCTGGGTCATGCCCGGCCTCGGAAGATCAACACATCGCAGCCCTACCTAGGCACAATAGAGAGGTCAGCATGCCAGTCTAAATCCTATGGCGCAGGGGTTTGGGCCCATCGCCCATTGCACACCTCCATGTTGCGAGGGCGGCCGGAGAGCAGACCTAGCAACCTCCATTACAAAGGAAGTTGCGTTACGCGGTTCAACCCGGCGCGCGCCGCTCAGTCGCTGATGTCATGAAGGCTTCGGCTGATACCACGACGTCGAGTGCCCATAACTATCCCCGCGTAGATGGTTAGTGCGTATAGGCCAGTGGCCAGACTCGGATCAAATACCAAGATCTCGTTAAACGTGTTATCTTGAAATAACCGCGAACGCCGACTAGGGCCAGGCCCACCTCTCTCCTAGGTGGTCTCAACCTGCCCTGTCGCTTCGCCACAAAGATCCACACAAAGGGTCGTTGGGACAAAGGTCCTTTCAGCCCCCAATCTGTGAATCACTCGCGGGTGCTCCACGAGCCGACCCAACTTTAGTCACCACCTGTATCATGTATAAAGTATGTAGTATATACCCGTGATCACCTCCCAAGTGATCACGGCCCGATAGTATAGCATGGCACACGGACAAGAATGTAGGGCCACTGATGATAAACTAGCACCCTATACTAGGCATTTAGGATTGCAGGTAAGGTATCAACAACTGTAGCAACAATGACAGGTTATGCAACAGAATAGGATTAACCAAAAGCAGTAACATGCTACACTACTCTAATGCAAGAAGTAGAGAGAAGAATAGGCGATATCTGGTGATCAAGGGGGGCTTGCCTAGTTGCTCTGGCAAGAAGGAGGAGTCGCGGTCGATGTAGTCGATCACGGGGGTATCGGCAACGGTCTCAAGGTCTACCGGAAAAAGTAACGGAGGGGGGAACACAATAAATAACAGAGAAATCAAAGCATCACAAAGCATAACATGGAAATACGTAGTGCTAGGGGTAACCTAACGCAGTAGTAGGCGATACCGGCAAAGGGGAAAACATCCGAGAAAGTATTCCCGGTATTTCGCGTTTTCGGACAAATGAACCGAAGGGGGATTGTTGCATGTTCGCTATGCTAGGGACGTGTGGCGGACGAACGGGCTGCGTATTCGGATTCATCTCGTCGTTCTGAGAAACTTTCATATATAAATTATTTTCATCTGAGTTACAGTTATTTTTCTATGATTTTTCAAAGTTTTTAAAGATTTTCTAGAACTGTTTAAATCGAATTGAAGGCAGAATGTGCATTTGTTTCCTAGTGTTACCCTAGCATATGTGTATGACAGTGGGACCCGAGGGGCTGGTCAATCATTTTACTTTGACTGGTCAAAAGGTGAGGTATGGCCCACATGTCATAGGCATCTAAATTAAATTAGTGTCTAGATTAGAATAGGGCCACATGTCATAGGCTATTAGGCTAATCTAGCACTAAACTGATACTAACTTTTCTTTTTTGAGACAAACTGATTATTAACTAAACAACATAATTAATCTTAGGACTAATCTAGCTAATTAAATTAGACCTAACTAGTTTTGGGTCGCACGCACACATACTCACACACACGTGCACTCACACAACACACTAACACACACCACGCTGCATACACACACAGCACACTCACACACACCATGGCCATGGCCACCACCAGCAATCGGCGCTAGCAGCACAGCGGCAAAAGTAGCGCATCTTAGTAGTAGGAGTAGCTAAGCAGAGTAGTAGCAGCCTAACAAGCACCAGCGATAGTAGGTAGCAGCATTAATAGAGCAATGACAGGAGCACCGGCGAGCAAAACAGTAGCAAGGAGCAGCGACAGCAGCAGCAGAACAGCGGCGGCAGCGGCAAGTGCGCATGGGGGTAGCACGGGCGGCGGCGCACGCACGATGATGTAGGGGCGCGGCGGGGCGCAGGGGCGCGAGCACGGTTGGTTGGCCAGGAGCAGGCGCGTGCGTACACAGGAGCTCAAGCATGACCATGGACGACGATGGCCGAGCTCGGGGACGGAGGCAAACGATGATGAATCGAAGGAAAAAAGGGGGGAATCGGTAAAAGATCTCACCACGGAGCTCGTGGACGTGATTAGAGAGCGCGGGAGTGGTCGGATGCGTCGCGCTCGTCGACCAACGGTGGCGGCCGTGGTGAAAAACCGGCTAGATCCCAAGCGCACAGCGCGGCCCAGCTCGAATCTGCGAAGGTAGGTGAAGGAGTCGTTGACGAGGGAGCTCCTGGGCATCTTCATGTGCGTCGGGGAGGCCTGTGGCCGTGATGGTGACTATGGCGCGACGACGGAAGCTTCGACTCCTCTTTCGGATCGAGTGCGAGGGGGAAAAGAGGGAACTGGGGATCTAGGGTTTGTCCTCGGGCTTGGAGGTGACCTTATACACCTCGGGGGCTCGCCGGATGGTCGACGCGGCGGCCATGGAGGCGTGGATGTGCGCCACGCACAGGTCTCTGTCTCCTGTACAGAGGAAGATGGAGAAGGTTGTGGTGGGCTTGCGCTGCGCTACTATAGCACCAGGCTTCTAGTGCACAGTGTGCACTTGGCCCATTTTCCTTTTTCCTGTTTTCTTCTTTATTAATTCGCTATTGTTTTCTACTTAGATGCCAAAGCAATTAAATTTTAGTTCAACTTGATATTTGGTACATAATTAGTAGGCAATATTTTGAGACCACACAAAAGGTTTCACATCATTTGGAAAAGTATAAATATTCGCTTCTTTTGAAAAGGCCAATTTAAACGCTTTTGGACCACTTATTAATTTTCTAGGAATTTATTTGTAAGTCAAACCAAGTTGATTTCAACATGACATTGATCAGGGAAATTTTATAGAACACTGTGAACATTTTAGTTTTTCAGATTGAAGAAATATTTTATTTGACTTTATTATAATTTTGAAATTGGCTTTGATTTTTATCAAGTGGCAATTTGGTTTAGATAAATTTGATGACATGTCACCATTAGTGGGAGATTAGTGTAGCATGATTCTCGGGGTGTTACAACATACGGGCGGGGTCTCGAACGCCTACTCGCACATACGTACGGCCAGGGCTCATGTACATGGCTTGGTCGGAACGGAGAAACAACGTCGTCGTCATGTTCATGGGGAGGCAACGGAATGCGTCGTGTTCATGGGGAGGCAATGGAATGCGTCGTGTTCATGGGGAGGCAACGGAATGCGTCGTGTTCATCGGGAGGCAACGGAACGCGTGGGAGCCAACCGGCTGCGTCAGAACGAAATGCGTGGTCGTGTTCATCGGGAGGGCTTGGACGGAACAGGTGATGGAAACGAGGCCTGGCATACCGCAAAACAGAGGAAACGGACCTCCTATGTTCGGAATGGGGTCCTATTGATCGGGAGGGGTGTGGCGTACCGCAAAACGGAGGAAACAGACCTCCTACGGTCGAAACGGGGGTCCTGTTGATCGGGAGGGGTGTGGCGTATCGCAAAACGGACGAAACGGACCTCCTACGGTCGAAACGGGGGTCCTGTTGATTGGGAGGGTGTGGCGTACCGCAAAACGGACGAAACGGACCTCCTACGGTCGAAACGGGGGTCCTGTTCATCGGGAGGGGTGTGGCGTACCGCAAAACGGGACTCCACGGGATACTGTTCATCTCCACCGTCGACCTCCTCCAGCCTCCACGGGCTACCGTCGACCTCCTCCAGCCTCCACGGGCTCCTGTTCATCCAGCCTCCACCGCGCGCTACTCCATCGACTACTGTTCAACAACCCCTCCACGGGCACTCCTCCACCGTCTACTGTTCATCCAGCCCTCCACACCACGGGGTCCTGTTCATCCAGAGGCAACGCCACCGCTCACTATTCATCCACCCCCCCACAACGCTCACTGTTCATCCAATCGATCGGCTTCAGTTAGTAGCAGTAGCGAAGGAATCGCTCGATCGGGTTCAGTTAACAGCCATCGATCGATCGCTCGGGTTCAGTAACGCGTAGCCTGCAGTGCAATTGCTCGGGTTCAGTTAGAGCCCAACGCCTCACTCGGGTTCAGTTAGAGCCAACGCCTCACACACACGCGCGTACGTGTACGAGAGAAACGCGTATCGCTCGGCCCCCGACCTCCCACCGTAACTGGGAACTCCCCGAAATTTTCCTCCCCCTAGCTTCTACCATGGTTTTTCTGTCATGAACGACCCAAAGAATGTCATGCAGCTGCGTCTCCGGCCCGCCCAGGACGATCTGTCATGAACGACCCAAAGAATGTCATGCAGCTGCGTCTCCGGCCCGCCCAGGACGAAAAGCCCATTTTCTGTCATGTTTTTTGTCATAGAAGTAGGAGCCCACCACATCTATGATGATACCGGGTTTTGTCACAATTATCGTCATAGAAGTGTCATATGTATGACAGAAAAAAAATTCGTTCAGCCCAAAATGTCATGGATGTGTCTTTTTTTTGTAATGTAGCCTTTCGCCTTTCTTCATTGAAGCAGCGGAGAAACTGTCTGACCGGTTTAAACTTAGGATCTATATTAAGAGTGTGCTCAGCGAGTTCCCTCGGTACACCTGGCATATCAGAAGGTTTCCATGCAAAGATGTCCCGATTCTCACGGATGAACTCGATGAGCGCGCTTTCCTATTTCAGATCCAGGTTAGCGCTGATGCCGAACTGCCTGGATGAATTGCCAGGAACAAAGTCAACCATCTTAGTCTCCTTAGTCAATTTAAACTTCAAGGCCGGATCATGCTCTGTAGTTGGCTTTTTTCAGAGAAGTCATATCTGCCGGATCAACATTGTCTTTGTAGAACTTCAACTCCTCTGTTGCACAGACCGATTCAGCATAAGCCGCATCACCTTCTTCACCTTCCAAAGAAATCTTCCGGCTCCCATGCACTTTGATGATCCCCTTATGACCCGGCATCTTAAGCTGCAGATAAACATAACAGGGCCTTGCCATGAACTTAGCATAAGCCGGCCATCCAAACAGGGCATGATATGGGCTCTTGATTTTCACCACTTCAAAAGTCAATGTTTCTGACGTTGAATCATGATCATCTCCAAAACCAACCTCTAGAGCTATCTTACCAAGTGGGTACGCCAATTTGCCAGGCAACACACCATGAAAAATGGTGTTCGACAGTTTATGATTTTTATCTGTTAACCCCATGCGACGGAAGGTTTCATAATAAAGGATATTGATACTGCTCCCTCCATCCATGAGTACTTTGGTGAACATGTACCCCCCAACCTGAGGTGCCACCACTAATGCCAGGTGACCCGGATTATCAACCCGGGGTGGATGATCCTCTCGACTCCACAAAATGGCTTGTTCAGACCAGCGCAGATAATGGGGCATTGCCGGTTCAACGGAGTTTACTGCCCTTTTATGAAGCATCGGATCGCGCTTACATAAACTAGTGGTGAAGACATGGTACTACCCACTATTCAACAACTTCGGATTACTCTGATAACCCGATTGTTACTACTGCTGATTCACCTGATGATTATAGCCGCCCTGGTTACCCTGACTGCCTTGATTGCCAGGTCCGTTTTGGTTGCCTTGGAATCTTGAACCGGAGCTGCCACCACCATAACCCGACCCATGGAAACCGCCCCCTGAACCACCAGGCAGTCCCTGGTCGTACTGAAAAAGATTTGAATTTTTAAATTCCCGCATAATGAAGCAATCTTTCCAAAGGTGCGTAGCTGGCCTTTCTTTCGACCCGTGCATTGGGCAAGGCTGGTTTAATAGGCGCTCAAGATTGGGACCTGATCCTCCACCCCACTGGGGCGGTTTACCCTTACGATGTTGACCATTATCCCGAGTGTTGGTGTTAGACACAAAGTCCAAGCTATTATCCGCCTTGCGCTTACCGTTGTTCCCATGACCTGTCAGGTTATGCTGCTGCCCCTTGGCACTGCCATTCTTCTTTTCCTTCCCCGGCTTTTCATCCTCAGACTCAGGATCCTTGGTATTGTCCGAATCAGCATACTTAACCAGAGCTGCCATAAGCATTGCCATGTCATTGCAGTGATGCTTGACCCTTCCCAACTTCAGTTTCAACGGCGTAAACCGGCAATTGCCTTCCAACATCAAGACTGTTGTATCAGCATTGATGCGGTCTGATGAATGCAAAATAGTTGAGACTCGCTTTACCCAATGGGATGTGGACTCCCCGTCCTCTTGAACACAAGCGGCTAGGTCCACAATTGACATGGGCTTCTTACATGTATCTTTGAAATTCTGGACAAACCGGTTTTTTAACTCAGCCCATGATCCAATGGAGTTAACTGGTAAACTTTTCAGCCAGGTATGAGTTGTTCCTTCCAGCATCATGGTGAAGTACTTGGAACATGCCGCATCATCCACATCCAGCATCTCCCTCGCCATCTCATAGCACTCGACCCATGATTCGGGGGGTAAATTGGCAGTGTAATTGGGCACCTTATGAGGACCTTTGAAATCCTTAGGCAGCCGCACGTTGCGTAAGGACGGGGTGAGACACGGCACCTCCAAAGAACTAAAAACCACACCTGGTTCCACTGAAGTGGTCGGACGAACCAGAGTAAGCTGACGAGCCGCGTATTGTGCTGCTAACTCGGCTTCTCAATGTGCTCGACCATGATCCACCACATCCTGGGCATTAGCACCGCCACCCGCCGGGTTATGCCCTCGTGGTAGGTTATGGTTTCGCGCACTGCTTGATAAATCCGGTTCATCAATATGCCTGTTGTAGCTCCGACTTGGGCGGGGGGTTGAATGAATCCTCTCAGACTGTTGGAATAAGCCTGCTGTTGGGTCAAAGCTGTCTGAAGGAGCTCTCTAGCCTGTCGTGTTTCCACTGCTACTGGAGACTCACCTTCAATTGGGAGAGCTGCCAATCGTGAAGCGGCGGCGACGATGTTATCCAACAGGATAGAGTAATGACCCGGAGGCGTTGAGATGTGCTGTGATGGGACATTGTTCTGACGAGGCGGATCCGTCGTGCGCAGCTGAACCGGTGCCCCCGTTCCAGGTGCTTCCATCTGGTTTACCACTGGCTGGTTGCTGGTTCCTGCTCCTGGCGTGTTGAAGAGATTCCTTCCCTCGTAAACCGGAGGAAGGTGAGACCGGTACCTTCTCCTCATGACATCATTTGATGCACTCTGATCTAGCATAAGCCGATAAGCATGTGCCTCTAACTCGGCCCGCTTTGCGGCCATCCTGGTGTTCTCTGCTGCCAAATCTAACTTAGCTTGAGCTATCTGATCCTTCACCTTTGCAATTTCCGTGTTATGCTGATCCTGATTCGCCGCATTAACCTCAGCCGCCAGCAACATTGCCAAAGTATCAAATAAATCGGACAAAACCTAAACCGCCGCTGGCGCGGAGCCTCATGCCCCAGCGGGTGTTGCAGCTACTGAACCGAAAATCGTTGCTGCTCAGGTAGAAGAATGCTGCACTGACTGCGTACCAGCCATAAAGATCGCAACTCAGCTCGGCGGATCAGAGAGGTCTGGAATACTGTCACCATCAGAATCGCCACTAATCCGGCCATCATGCAGCTGATACAGCGACTCGGTCTCTCCGGTTGAAGACTCGTCATCAGAGTAAACGACGGTTTCGCCACCAGATAACAATCTATCCTCAGATTCCGCTCTGTGGATGACTCCCATGAAGGCACGCTTTACGGCAGGCTGAACTCGGGCAGGTCTTGCACGCTGAGCCGTCTCGACGATGTCGGTGCAGATGTCCGGCGCAGGGCCCGGTTCGCCGATCTTGCCAATGAATACGTGTATTCCGCAAAAGGGGACCTGGTACCCGTACTCAATAGAGCCGGCCTCGGGGCCCCAGCCTGCGTCGTTGATGTAGAGCTTGCCGCGACGACTCTTGGTCATCCGGCCCACATCGTATCCCTTGAGTCCTTCGAAGCTACCCTTCAAGAACTCGAAACCATCGTGCGATAGCCCCATGGTAGGCGCCAACTGTCGTGGTTTTGTCACGACAGATGTCCTAGTGAAAGGACTTAGTCGTGGAGCCATCGTGACGGGTTAGCTCAAAGGGGTTAAAGAGGACAAGGGACGCAAGGAATTATACTGGTTCGGCCCCTTACGATGAGGGTAAAAGCCTACTCCAGTTGTGATGGAATTGTAGGGTTTCGATGACCAGGGAGCGAATCCGCTTTGCCTGGCTCTCGAGTTATTGTTTGTTGTTCCTAAACCGTCGCTGGGTCGTCCCTTTATATACATAGGTTGACGCCCGGCGGTTTACAGAATCCCGAGGCCGGCTCATAAACGTGCTCGGCTCGGTTTCTACCTTTCCTTGCCTTACAACATAAGTTACATATCATATGGCGGTTTATGTCTAAGGGCTCTAATCCGCCTTTGGGCCCTGGGCCTTCATGTTAGATCTCCTCTATAAAGCGCCATATTTCTTGTCTTCATGGGCTTCAAATATGACTAAATCATTGTGGGCATAACCCGGCCCCTCATGGCCGGTTTATACTTAGTAGTAATATCCCCAACAGGTTCCAATCAGGTGGTTGAACAATAGGTGCAAAAATTAAGGCTTTCTTACGGATTTCAAATGCTTCTACACAATCATCATCAAAAACAAATGGAACATATTTTTGCAAAAGATTAGTGAGAGGCCTTGATGGCTCGTGTCCAAATCAGTATTTTCCCCGAAGAGGAAGGGAGGATGTAGCACGGCTACAGTAGGTGATACGTCTCCAACGCATCTATAATTTTTTATTGCTTCATACTATATTATATTCTGTTTTGGATGATTAACGGGCTTTGTTATACACTTTTATATTATTTTTGGGACTAACCTATTAACCGGAGGCCCAGCCCAGAATTGATGTTTTTTTGCCTATTTCATAGTTTCATAGAAAAAGAATATCAAACAGAGTCCAAACGGAATGAAACCTTCGGGAGCGTGATTTTCGAAACAAACGGGTTCCAGAGGACTTGAACCCTACGTCAAGACATCAACAAGGAAGACACGAGGTAGGGGGCGCGCCTACCCCCCCAGTTGCGCCCTACACCCTCGTGGGGCCCATGTTGCTCCACCGACGTACTTCTTCCTCCTATATATACCTACATACCCCCAAACTACCAGATACGGAGCCAAAAACCTAATTCCGCCGCCGCAACCTTCTGTACCCGTGAGATCCCATCTTGGGGCCTTTTCCGGAGCTCCGCCGGAGGGGGCATCAATCACGGAGGGCTTCTACATCAACACCATAGCCTCTCCGATGATGTGTGAGTATTTTACCTCAGACCTTCGGGTCCATAGTTTGATGGCTTATTCTCTCTTTTTTGATCTCAATACAAAGTTCTCCATGATTCTCGTGGATATCTATTCGATGTAATCTTATTTTGCGGTGTGTTTGTTGAGACCGATGAATTGTGGGTTTATGATCAAGTTTATCTATGAACAATATTTGAATCTCTCTGAATTCTTTTATGTATGATTGGTTATCTTTGCAAGTCTCTTCGAATTATCAGTTTGGTTTGGCCTACTAGATTGATCTTTCTTGCAATGGGAGAAGTGCTTAGCTTTGGGTTCAATCTTGCGGTGTCCTTTCCCAGTGACAGTAGGGGCAGCAAGGCACGTATTGTATTGTTGCCATCGAGGATAACAAGATGGGGTTTATATCATATTGCATGAGTTTATCCCTCTACATCATGTCATCTTACAAGCGTTACTCTGTTCTTTTGAACTTAATACTCTAGATGCATGATGGATAGCGGTCGATGTGTGGAGTAATAGTAGTAGATGCAGGCATGAGTCGGTCTACTTGTCTCGGATGTGATGCCTATATACATGATCATACCTAGATATTCTCATAACTATGCTCAATTCTTTCAATTGCTCAATAGTAATTTGTTTACCCACCATAATACGCTCTCGAGAGAAGCCACTAGTGAAACCTATGGCCCCCGGGTCTATTTTCCATCATATTAATCTCCCATTAACAAGCTATTTCTGGTGCCGTTTTTATTTCGCTTTATTTACTTTGCATATTTATCATTAAAATACCAAAAATATTAGCTTATCATATCTATCAGATCTCACTTTCGTAAGTGATCATGAAGGGATTGACAACCCCTTTATTGCGTTGGTTGTGAGGATTTTATTTGTTTGTGTAGGTGCGAGGGACTCGTGTGTGGCCTCCTACTGGATTGATACCTTGGTTCTCAAAAACTGAGGGAAATACTTATGCTACTTTGCTACATCACCCTTTCCTCTTCAAATGAAAACCAATGCAGTGCTCAAGAGGTAGCAAGAAGGATTTCTGGCGCCGTTTCCGGGAAGTCTACGCAAAAGTCAACATTCCAAGTACCCATCACAAACCCTTATCTCCCGCATTACATTATTTGCCATTTGCCTCTCGTTTTCCTCTCCCCCACTTCACCCTTTCCGTTTTTATTTGCCCTCTCTCTCCGTCCTCCTTCTCTTTCCCTGTTCGCCTCCTTTTTGCCCGTTTCTTGTTTGCTCGTGTGTTGGATTGCTTGCTTGTCACGATGGCTCAAGATAATACCAAATTGTGTGACTTTACTAATACCAACAACAATGATTTTATTAGCACTCCAATTGCACCTCTTACCGATGCCGAATCTTGTGAAATTAATGCTGCTTTGCTGAATCTTGTCATGAAAGATCAGTTTTCCGGCCTTCCTAGTGAAGATGCTGCTACCCATCTAAACAACTTTGTTGATTTGTGTGATATGCAAAAGAAGAAAGATGTGGATAATGATATTGTTAAATTTAAGCTATTCCTGTTTTCGCTTAGAGATCGTGCTAAAGCTTGGTTTTCATCTTTGCCTAAAAATAGTATTGATTCATGGAATAAGTGCAAAGATGCTTTTATCTCTAAGTATTTTCCTCCCGCTAAGATCATCTCTCTTAGAAACGATATTATGAATTTTAAGAAAATTGATCATGAACATGTTGCACAAGCTTGGGAGAGGATGAAATTAATTATACGTAATTGCCCTACACATGGTTTGAATTTGCAGATGATTATACAAAAAATTTATGCCGGATTCAATTTTGCTTCTAGAAATCTTTTAGATTCGGCCGCAGGAGGCACTTTTATGGAAATCACTTTAGGAGAAGCTACTAAACTCCTAGATAATATTATGGTTAATTATTCTCAATGGCACACTGAAAGATCTACTAATAAGAAAGTGCATGCGATAGAAGAAATTAATGTTTTGAGTGGAAAGATGGATGAACTTATGAAATTATTTGCTAATAAAAGTGTTTCTTCTGATCCAAATGATATGCCTTTGTCTACTTTGATTGAGAATAATAATGAATCTATGGATGTGAATTTGGTTGGTAGGAATAATTTTGGTAACAACGCGTATAGAGGAAACTTTAATCCTAGGTCGTATCCTAGTAATTCCTCTAATAATTATGGTAATTCCTACAACAATTCTTATGGAAATTTTAAGAAGATGCCCTCTGAATTTGAGACTAGTGTTAAGGAGTTTATGAATTCGCAAAAGAATTTCAATGCTTTGCTTGAAGAAAAATGCTTAAAGTTGATGGATTGTCTAGGAACGTTGATAGAATTTCTCTTGATGTTGATTCTTTGAAACTTAGATCTATTCCACCTAAGCATGATATCGATGAGTCTCTCAAGGCCATGATAATTTCCATTGATGAGTGAAAAGAAAGAACCGCTAGGATGCATGCTAAGAAAGATTGTTTTGTGAAAGCGTGTTCTTCTAGTTTCTATGAAAATAAAGATGAAGATATAAAAGTTATTGATGTGTCCCCTATTAAATCTTTGTTTTGCAATACGAGTCTTGATAATTATGGGACTGATTATAATCCACCTTTACCTAGAAGGCGTTCCAAAAATTCGGAGTTTTTAGATCTTGATGCAAAAATTGGTAAAAGTGGGATTGAAGAGATCAAAACTTTAAATATCAATGAACCCACTATTTTGGACTTCAAGGAATTTAATTATGATAATTCCTCTTTGATAGATTGTATTTCCTTGTTGCAATCCGTGCTAAATTCTCCACATGCTTATAGTCAAAATAAAGCCTTCACCAAACATATCGTTGATGCTTTGTTGCGATCTTATGAAGAAAAACTTGATTTGGAAGTTTCTATCGCTAGAAAACTTTATGATGAGTGGGAACCTACTATTAAAATTAAAATTAAAGATCATGAATGCTATGCTTTGTGTGATTTGGGTGCTAGTGTTTCCACGATTCCAAAGACTTTGTGTGATTTGCTAGGTTTCCGTGCTTTTGATGATTGCTCTTTAAGCTTGCACCTTGCGGATTCCACCATTAAGAAACCTATGGGAAGAATTAATGAAGTTATTATTGTTGCAAATAGGAATTATGTGCCCATAGATTTTGTTGTTCTTGATATAGATTGCAATCCTTCATGTCCTATTATTCTTGGTAGACCTTTCCTTAGAACGATTGGTGCAATTATTTATATGAAGGAAGGGAATATTAGATTCCAATTTCCGTTAAGGAAAGGCATGCAAGACTTACCTAGAAAGAAAATTAAATTACCATATGAATCTATTATGAGAGCCACTTATGGATTGCCTACCAAAGATGGCAATACCTAGATCTATCTTCGCTTTTATGACTAGCTAGGGGCGTTAAACGATAGCGCTTGTTGGGAGGCAACCCAATTTTATTTTTATTCCTTGCTTTTTACTCCTGTTTAGTAATAAATAATTTATCTATCCTCTGTTTTGGTTGTGTTTTTTGTGTTTAATTAGTGTTTGTGCCAAGAAGAACCGTTGGGAAGACTTGGGGAAAGTCTTTTTGATCTTGCTGTAAAAAACATAAACTTTAGCGCTCACGAGAATTGCTGCCATTTTTATTTGGAATGTTATATTTAGTTAATTATTTTTGCAGATGATTAATAGATAAATTCCTCAGGTCAAGAAATTTATTTTAGAATTGTTGGGGTTCCATAACTTACGTTAGCTATAGATTACTACAGACTGTTCTGTCTTTGACAGATTCTGTTTTTCGTGTGTTGTTTGCTTATTTTGATGAATCTATGGATAGTAAAATAGTTTATAAACCATAGAGAAGTTGGAATACAGTAGGTTTAACACCAATATAAATAAAGAATGAGTTCATTACAGTACCTTGAAGTGGTGTTTTGTTTTCTTTCGCTAACGGAGCTCACGAGATTTTCTATTTTGAGTTTTGTGTTGTGAAGTTTTCAAGTTTTGGGTAAAAGATTTGATGGATTATGGAACAAGGAGTGGCAAGAGCCTAAGCTTGGGGATTCCCTTGGCACCCCAAGATAATTTTTGGACACCTAAAAGCCAAAGCTTGGGGATGCCCCGGAAGGCATCCCCTCTTTTGTCTACTTCCATCGGTAACTTTACTTGGAGCTATATTTTTATTCAGCACATGATATGTGTTTTGCTTGGAGCGTCTTGTATTATTTGAGTCTTTATTTTTTAGTTTACCACAATCATCTTTTATGTACACACATTTTGAGAGAAACACACATGATTTGGAAGTTATTAGAATACTCTATGCGCTTCACTTATATCTTTTGAGATATATAGTTTTTGCTCTAGTGCTTCACTTATATCTTTTAGAGCAAGGTGGTGGATTTGTTTTATAGAAATCATTATTCTCTCATGCTTCACTTATATTATTTTGAGAGTCTTAAATATCATGGTAATTTGCTTAAGTTGGGAAATTAATCCTAATATGCTAAGTATTCGAGACTAGTAAAAAACTTTCTTATGAGTGTGCTGAATACTAAGAGAAGTTTGATGATTGATGATTGTTTTGAGATATGGTGGCAGTGATATTAAAGTTGTGCTAGCTGAGTAGTTGTGAAATTGAGAAATACTTGTGTTGAAGTTTGCAAGTCCCGTAGCATGCACGTATGGTAAACTTTATGTAACAAATTTGAAACATGAGGTGTTCTTTGATTGTCTTCCTTATGAGTGGCGGTCGGGGATGAGCGATGGTCTTTTCCTACCAATCTATCCCCCTAGGAGCATGCGTGTAGTGCTTGGTTTTTGATGACTTGTAGATTTTTGCAATAAGTATATGAGTTCTTTATGACTAATGTTGAGTCCATGGATTATACGCACTCTTACCCTTCCATCATTGCTAGCCTCTTCGGTACCATGCATTGCCCTTTCTCACATTGAGAGTTGGTGCAAACTTCGCCGGTGCATCCAAACCCCGTGATATGACACGCTCTTTCACACATAAACCTCCTTATATCTTCGTCAAAACAGCCACCATATCTACCTATTATGGCATTTCCATAGTCATTCCGAGATATATTGCCATGCAACTTTCCACCGTTCTGTTTATCATGACACGTTCATCATTGTCATATTGCTTTGCATAATCATGTAGTTGACATTGTATTTGTGGCAAAGCCACCGTTCATAATTTTTCATACATGTCACTCTTGATTCATTGCTATCCCGGTATACCGCCGGAGGCATTCATATAGAGTCATACTTTGTTCTAGTATCGAGTTGTAATCATTGAGTTGTAAATAAATAGAAGTGTGATGATCATCATCCATAGAGTATTGTCCCAAAAAAAGAGAAAGGCCAAATAAAAAAAGGGAGGCCCAAAAAAGGGGGACAATGCTACTATCCTTTTTTCCACACTTGTGCTTCAAAGTAGCACCATGATTTTCATGATAGAGAGTCTCTTGTTTTGTCACTTTCATATACTAGTGGGAAATTTTCATTATAGAACTTGGCTTGCATATTCCAACAATGGGCTTCCTAAAATGCCCTAGGTCTTCGTGAGCAAGCAAGTTGGATGCACACCCACTTAGTTTCTTTTGTTGAGCTTTCATGCATTTATAGCTCTAGTGCATCCGTTGCATGGCAATCCCTACTCCTTACATTAACATCAATCGATGGGCATATCCATAGCCGTTGATTAGCCGCGTTGATGTGAGACTTTCTCTTTTCTGTCTTCTCCACATAACCCCTATCATTATATTCTATTCCACCCATAGTGCTATATCCATGGCTCACGCTCATGTATTGCGTGAAGGTTGTAAAAGTTTGAGATTACTAAAGTGTGAAACAATTGCTTGGCTTGCCATCGGGGTTGTGCATGATGAGAGAATTCTTGTGTGACGAAAATGGAGTATGACTAAACTATATGATTTTGTAGGGATGAACTTTCTTTGGCCATGTTATTTTGAGAAGACATAATTGCTTAGTTAGTATGCTTGAAGTATTATTGCTTTTATGTCAATATTAAACTTTTATCTTGAATCTTTCGGATCTAAATATTCATACCACAATTAAGAGGGTTACATTAAAAAAATTATACCAAGTAGCATTCCGCATCAAAAAATTTGTTTTTATCATTTACCTACTCGAGGACGAGCAGGAATTAAGCTTGGGTATGCTTGATAAGTCTGCAATGTATCTATAATTTTTTATTGCTTCATGCTATATTATATTATGTTTTGGATGATTAATGGGCTTTGTTATACACTTTTATATTATTTTTGGGACTAACCTATTAACCAGAGGCCCAGCCTAGAATTGCTGTTTTTTGCCTATTTCAGAGTTTCGCAGAAAAAGTATATCAAACGGAGTCCAAACGGAATGAAACCTTCAGGAACGTGATTTTCGGAACAAACGTGATCCAAAGGACTTGGACCCTACGTCAAGAAATCAACCAGGAAGGCACAAGGTAGGGGGGCGCCTACCCCCCCAGCCGCGCCCTCCACCCTCGTGGGGCCCATGTTGCTCCACCGACGTACTTCTTCCTCCTATATATACCTACGTACCCCCAAACTACCAGATACGGAGCCAAAAACCTAATTCCACCTTCGCAACCTTCTGTACCCGTGAGATCCCATCTTGGGGCCTTTTCTGGACCTCCGCCGGAGGGGGCATCGATCACGGAGGGCTTCTACATCAACACAATAGCCTCTCCGATGATGTGTGAGTAGTTTACCTCAGACCTTCGGGTCCATAGTTATTAGCTAGATGGCTTCTTCTCTCTTTTTGGATCTCAATACAAAGTTCTCCATGATTCTTGTGGAGATCTATTCGATGTAATCTTCTTTTGCGGTGTGTTTGTTGAGATCGATGAATTGTGGGTTTATGATCAAGTTTATCGATGAACAATATTTGGATCTTCTCTAAATTATTTTATGTATGATTGGTTAGCTTTGCAAGTCTCTTCGAATTATCAGTTTGGCTTGGCCTACTAGATTGATCTTTCTTGCAATGGGAGAAGTGCTTAGCTTTGGGTTCAATCTTGCGGTGTCCTTTCCCAGTGACAGTAGGGGCAGCAAGGCACGTATTGTATTGTTGCCATCGAGGATAACAAGATGGGGTTTATATCGTATTGCATGAGTTTACCCCTCTACATCATGTCATCTTACTTAAAGCGTTACTCTGTTCTTTTGAACTTAATACTCTAGATGCATGCTGGATAGCGGTCGATGTGTGGAGTAATAGTAGTAGATGCAGGCAGGAGTCGGTCTACTTGTCTCAGACGTGATGCCTATATACATGATCATACCTAGATATTCTGATAACTATGCTTAATTCTGTCAATTGCTCAACAGTAATTTGTTTACCCACCGTAATACTTATGCTCTCGAGAGAAGCCACTAGTGAAGCCTTTATCCCCAGGTCTATTTTCCATCATATTAATCTCCCTTAACAAGCTATTTCTGGTGCCGTTTTTATTTCTCTTTATTTACTTTGCATCTTTATCATAAAAATACCAAAAATCTTATCGTGTCATATCTATCAGATCTCACTTTCGTAAGTGATCGTGAAGGGATTGACGACCCCTTTACAGCATTGGTTGCGAGGATTTTATTTGTTTGTGTAGGTGCGAGGGATTCGTGCATGGCCTCCTACTGGATTGATACCTTGGTTCTCAAAAACTAAGGGAAATACTTACGGTACTTTGCTGCATCACCCTTTCCTCTTAAAGGGAAAACCAACGCGGTGCTCAAGAGGTAGCAGTAGGTATTTCCCTTAGTGATAAGACCAAGGTTATCGAAACAGTAGGAGAAACACGCAACACTATGTAAACGATACCTGCACACAAAGAACAAATACTTGTAACCTGATGCGTAAGAGGGGTTGTCAATCCCTCCCGGGTAAAAGATAGATAAATTTGTAGTAGATTAGATAAATAGATCTCGCAGAAACGTGAAATAAAATAAACAACAAAAAATTTCAGCAAGGTATTTTTGGGTTTTTGGAATAATAGATCTGAAAATAAAATAGGCAAATAATAGATTGGAAAGCAAATATGATAAATAATAGACCCGGGGCGTAGATTTCACTAGTGGCTTCTCTCAAGAAAAATAGCATATGACGGGTAAACAAATTACTGTTGGGCAAACAAAATACTGTTGGGCAATTGATAGAACTTCAAATAATTATGACGATATCCTGACAATGATCATTATATAGGCATCACGTCTAAGATTAGTAGACCGACTCCTGCCTGCATCTACTACTATTACTCCACACATCGACCGCTATCTGGCATGCATGTCGTGTATTAAGTTCATAGAGAAACAGAGTAATGCAATAAGAACAATGACATGATGTAAACAAGATCTATTCATGTAGGAATAGACCCCGTCTTGTTATCCTTAATAGCAACGATACATATGTGTCATGTCCTCTTCTGTCACTGGGATTTAGCACCGTGAGATTGAACCCATCACAAAGCACCTCTTCCCATGGCAAGAAAAATTGGTCTAGTTGGCCTAACTAAACCAAAGATTCGAAGAAGAAATACGAGGCTATAAGCAATCATGCATATAAGTGATCAAAACTCAAATAAATTTCATGGATAAAATAGATCTAATCATAAATTCAAAGTTCATCGGATCCCAAGAAACACACCGCAAAAAGAGTTGCATCAAATAGATCTCCAAGATACCATTGTATTGAGAATCAAAAGAGAGAGAGGAAGCCATCTAGCTACTGCCTACGGACCCGTAGGTCTACATTGAACTACTCACGCATCATCGGAGAGGCACCAATGAGGATGATGAACCCCTCCATGATGGTGTCTAGATTGGATCTGGTGGTTCTGGAACTAGTGGTGGCTAGAATTGTGTTTCATCAACTCCCCTAGGGTTTTTATATTTTTGGGTATTTATAGAGCAAAGAGGCGGAGCGGGAGGCCACCGAGCTAGGCACACACTACTGGAGGATGTTGCTAACGTGACACTACGATTAGTGACCCTTTGTCGAAACTGTGTGCAATGCATTAATCACAAACGGGGATGTAAAATAATCGTCAAAAAAGGTGCAAAACATTTGTGATGGAGGATGCATCAAACACGGTTCAGATTTAAGTTGCGTGTGTGATGCAGGGCACACGATTAATCCGTTCGAGCGATGAGGCAGAACAACAGAAATGGGCAGCCATATCAATGTGTGTGCTATATATGGCATACAGTTCGCTCCGATGAACCGTTTGCTATTAGGGAGTGCAACATAAACGGTTAGCCAGATCAAGGTGTGTGTGATATAGGGCATACGGTTCACTCGGACGAACTATTTTCGATTTGCGAACACAACAGAAATGGTTCAACTTAACAAGATGTGTGTGATACATGGCAAACAGCCGACTTGGATGAACTGTTTGCGGTGAGAATTTACAACACAAACGGTTAATATAGTTAGTTTGTGTGCGATCCTGTGTGTACAAAAAACTTTGAAAAATGCAAACTAGTTGATTGCGGTGTCTAGGAGTATCGCACACAATGCGTCTGCGATTACTCGTGCGCGATGATTAGTAAGTTACACATGCATTTCCTTATGTTAACACTTGTGTGATAAATAACACGTGGCACCGGATACGGTATTTGGGTTGTGTGTGTGCTCCACTTAGTCTTCCCGTGCTCCAACGAATGCTTCCCGCGCTCCACATGGGTGAATAGTAAAACCCACGCCTATTCCCTCACCGGTTTCCCGCCACCAGCTAATGGCTTGCTGCATATATCCCAGGAGGTAATGCACCGCCGCGACACTCTGCGAAGATCTATTCCTCACCCATCTACCATTAGTTATTCCAAGCATGCCAGCAACGATCAAAGCTTCGATGTCGACGGCTACCTGCGTTACATCTTCAGCGAGGAGAACGAGCCGGAGCAGGTCAGGGAGCAAGAGCTTCATCGGCCGGTGCACGCACCATGCACTACTGCAGGATGCTGCTAACGTGACACTACGATCAAAGACCCTTCGACGAAACTATGTGCGATGCCATAATCGCAAATGGTGGTGTAAAAAACCGTCCAAACAGGTGCAAAACATTTGCGATGGCGGAGCCATCAAACACGGTTCAGATTTTAGTTGCGTGCGTGGTGCAGGGCATACGGTTCAGTTAATTGTTTGCGATGAGGAGGAACAAAGGAAATGGGCAGCCAGATGGAGGTGTGTGCGATATACAAAATACGGTTTACTCGGATGAACTGTTTGTGATTAGGTAACATAAAAGAAACGGTCAGCCAGTTTAAGGTGTGTGCGATATATGGCATGCAGTTCACTCGGATGAACTGTTTGTGTAACATCCCAAAATTCTAAATTTTGGAATGTTATAATAATTAAAATATATAATTGTTGATTGATTGTTGAGTGATTGATTGAGTGAAATTTATTAGAATTTTAAACTTTTGAAGTTTTGTTGAGAGGGAATAAAAAGGACTTTCCAAAAAAAAAGTTTATGTTTGAAAATATTTGAATTTGGAAATATTTCAAACTTCATGCCACTCAATGATCCTCATGATTTCTTCAATGAAAGAGAATGGGAAGTAAAGAAAAATTTCATTTTGAAGTTGTCATTTAATTTATTTTTTTAACTCAAAGTGGCATTTGAGTTTTATTCAAAAACTTTTCTGACAAAGAACACTTGAAAAAAAGTGTTGAGAGGGAGTAACATGACACCCCAAAAATGTTGGAATAAATTTTCCATAGAGTTTTGAAAGTCATTTTGATTTTTGTTTGAATTTTAAAAAAATGAATTTTCAAAAAGTATTTTATTTGCCCCTGGAAAATATCCCATTAAATTGGGCTTATTTTTCTGATCATTTTGATATATAATACTCCTATATTTTGTTTTCATTTTATTTTCTAAAATGATTTTTCTTCACAGGTTATTCAAAAAAATGGACGGTACTGTTTTTTTTGGGGCCAAATCCGGCCCGATCCGAACCGAATCATCTCCTTCCTCCAGGCAAGATACTCACGATCTACAGCCACCGCCGGAGCATCACCGGAATCGCGGGATTCGCAAAATCCCTCCCCCCCCTCCTCCAAGACGACCTCCTCCCCCTATAAATAGCCACATCGCGCATCCATTCCCCCACCTAGTCCCTCCTCTCCTCGCCCCACGTCACCGAGCCGCCCCGCCAGAGTTCGTCGGAGCCGCCGCCGACATTTGCTCCGCCCCACCCACCGCCACCCACCGCCACCACCAGCTGCTCCGCCCCGCTCCGCCGCCCCCGCCCATCCCCTCGCCTCGCCCGAAGGACCACTGGAGCCACTCCACCCGAGCCCCTCACCGGAACAGCTACAGTAATCCCGACCTGCCTTTTTTCGTTCTGTTTTTAAAACAGAATAGTTTCAATCTTGTAAAATCCGCAGTTAATTATCTACGAGGTATTTTTGAGTGAATCCAACTTCCTTGGATCACAAATTTTATGAAGTTTATGTTAGTTCAATTGTATTTCATATTTGAGCAGTTTAAATTTGTGTTTGTATGAATTTTCTCAAATCACTAGATTTGAGCTATTTTGAGTTAGGAATATTATTTTTGACCAATTCTTTTTGCTACTGGTTACTTATTAGACTAGCTACGCAGTAGTGTTTAGTTTGCATGTTAGTGAGTTAGTTAGATTAGCTTTTTATTGTAAACAATACTGTTTACTCTGTTTTTAGTACTGTTTGTAGTTTAATTATTATTAATTAGTTTTATTTAGTTTCTTTTGCTAGTTTTCGCCAGTGTGTCATATATTCTATTGTTTAACAATAGGTGATTTCTAGGATTTATTAGACTTAGTATTCTTGAGGTTCTAGGTGTTGTTTGTTGTATGACTAGTTGCTAGCAATAGGAATAGTGTTAGAGGTTCTAGGTACTGTTAGAATTTTATTATAGGAAAAATACTTTATGTTACATAGCGAATAATTATTTTTACCTTGGGTTAAGTATTTTTTTTGTTTTAGGATTTTTACTTGTTGTTAGGTAGAGTTGTTGTGGTGTAGATTAGCCCTATAAGTCTATTTGAGTGATTTGGAGTTTTATTTGGTTTTTACCTTTGATCCTATTTCGATTTCGTTGTTATTTTGATTGTTATGATTGAGTGCTAGAATGATTGCTTATGTGAATACTATGCTTGCTTGTATAGATTTCATCGGAGAGTGACGACTAGTTTATCAAGTTTTTAAGAGCGATACTATCTTCACCAACTGGCAAGGCAAGTTCACTTTGACCATGTTTTCCATACCTATGTTTATTTGCATGTAGTATCACCCTTTTAACAGTCTCTCCAGTAGTGTTATTGAATCTTGTAGTTGAGTAGAATCCATGAGGTAGGAACCATCTCCCTATTACCAAACCCAGGACGTTATATATTTTTAATGCTACGCTATAGTAGACGGGGTTTGGTATGAGTGCATGAGAGTGGTGTGAAGAAGGAGGACTCTACGTCAATGGCGACAACTTCATGATGGCACCGGCAAGGACTGCATCTTCAGGACTCCTCAAGATTTTCGAGACTCGAGACAAGAATTCAATACACACTACTGGGTGAAGGACGGTTGACGAGCACCCTGGAGAAACCGGTGGTTGGCCGGGATGCATGGAGAAGCGCCATGACATCTTGCGGAAAGCTTCACCCAGAATCAAAGAGACGGAAGGATACTTCATCCCCGGAAGCTTACCTGTGCAACCGCAAGTCACTATGGGCTCTGGCTTGGTTGACCTTAGTCGTGACTCTGGCTGGGATGGTGCTAGCAGATGTAGAACTACGGTGGGATTGGATGAGCACCGGACAGTGGTCAGAGGAACTCTTCGGAAGACCATGTTTCGGTCATCTTGTTCTCAAACACCCTGAAGTGCGAGAATGTAAAGAGAGGGATCGAATCTTGCGGGTAAAGTGTACAAACCTCTACAGAGGGTTAAAACCTAATCGATTAGCCGTGTCTCCGGTTATGGACAATTTGAGCCTCTGGACTTGGATCTATCTCGGAACTCTCAACACCGGACTGCTAAATTAATTGTGGGCAACTTATGATGATTTGGGCTATGAGACATCGGTTGGCGGAACCATGTCATGATAGAAAACTCCGTAGTACAGACCCCGGATAATTCCTTTGATGTAGGGACAATAAAACCAGCTTTTATGCAAACAGAACTTAGATACAGAGCCACAAAGCCATACTGCATATAGTATAGTTTATCATCTGTTTTCTCTTATGGTGATCTTGCCGGTACATTCAATGTACTGACCTACACGGCTGCGACGTCTCATGTTGCAGATATGTTTGTTCCGACGAGTAAGAGTTACGTCATAGGGTTACGGTCTACACTCAACCTGCTAATGGCGTTGATGGGACTCCACACCCGATTGTTTGTTTCCGCTGAGACTTATGAGGTATATATTAGTTTTACATTATTTATACATGTGATTGCACTTTGATATATACATTGATGTACTGTGTGTGCCAGCATACCGATCCAGGGATGGCACAGATACACAGAGGCTTGACTGTCTGAGGTCGGGTCGCTACAGATATGGTATCAGAGCACATGTTGACTGTAGGACGTGACCCTAGAAATCGGAAAGCTCCTAGGACAGGAAATCTCTAAAACTTTATTTTCAAAAGAATCCATTACTTCTCATCTTTTCTGATTTGTCAAATATCTTCTCTTACCTCAAATAGTTAGAATATACCCCTTTTCCCTTTTGACCACACGGAGGATCAACTGAAGCCGCTCCAAGAAGGACAAGATATCGGACAACCGATGACCATTTCAGAGTAAATAGGATTTCACCATGCATTAAAATAGTTGAAGCTACAACAGTTGAAGACTCCGGAGACTCGAAGAATCTGAAGACTCTAAAGATTTATTTGACTTTTAGAAGACCAAACCCCTATTATATACTTACGTTAGATGCGGCGATTTGTGAGCTGTCATCTGTTTGATGTTTTTCCGACAACCACAAATAAAACCCATTTTCAAAACTATTACTTGTATTGTGTGTATCCCTCCCCACCTCTCTCTTATCTCACCCTAAAACCTTTGGACCCAGTAGATGATGAATCAAGTTGGACTGGTATTCTTTGGACCGAAAACCCAGCCGGAGGCAGAGCTATGGATTCAGAACATGGAGAATCACTTCGGGAGCAATTTGGTTTCAAGGAAGAATGAAGTATCGTATGCGCTTTAGTACTTTGAAGGAAGTGCTGCAACATGGTGGCATATCCATCAAGCTATATAGGGATGGAATGGAGCAAGGACTTGGGAAGAATTCAAGAAGACTCTAACAAGATCACATCTTATCCGGAAGCACCATGATACCCAAAGAAATAAACCTTGTGCCTGCAAAATTTGCAGAGAAATAGGACACACCCAGGAGAAATACAAGGATGGATGCCCTCATTGTAAGGAGAAACACCCAGCTAAGGAATGCCCAACTAGTCAAGTGACTTGTTTCTTGTGTGAAGGAACCACCCACTACCCAGCTCAGTGTCACATTTACCCCACAGTGCAACAAACTATTCAGAAGCAGGAATAAGGAATGAAAGAAGCCCTCCGAGAAGTTACGAAAGAACATATGATTAAGGAAAGTGTTGAAGACCCTGATGGAGAAAGCCTCAACAGATTTTACTCCAATGCCTGTTATTCATGTGGAGAAGAAGGACATTTTTCACAGTATTGCAACAAGGAAAGAAAAGAGTATCTGGGATACTTCTCGACAGAAGCAGTGGAGTTTGATCCACAGGGAATAGGACGTTTGATCAGAACAAAGAAAACCAAGAAGAGAAAACAAAGACACCCTCAGAACAACCCAATTTCTGCAAAGAGGGACAAGAGTCATATTACCTGTTTTGAATGTAAGGATGTCGGACATTATGCCAATGATTGTCTCGAAAGGAAGCAAGGTACTCAAGGAGCAGGCACCATCACCAAGAAGCCTCGAGACATGCTGGAAGTTATTTGTTTCCGATGCAAGGAAGCTGGACATTTTGCTAGGGATTGTTCAAATCATGAGAAAGCTAGAGCTGAGTAGTGGAGATGTTGATATCAGTAATAAGGGTAGTAAGGAAAACACTTTTTCGTGAGAATGCGGGGTTGAGTTATGTAATAGATTACTCAGAGATTGTAAAAATTCATGACTCAATAAAGTTGATATGTCACATGCTGAAAGGCTTTAAGGAGTTGTTATGTTTTATCTTGGAAAGTAATATTCTGGGTGAACATGGAAGAAAATGAGTTGTGATGCATAAACTGGATGTTGGAAATTGAGTTTGAAGTTTTGTTTGAGTGATATGAATGTGTACCCAAGGATATGTGTATCTTATGGTGAGCACCATTTTTGTTTTACAACTGCAGATGACGACCCTTTATGAGTCTTTCCTTAAGGGTCCGGAAACGATCATGACCCTGACAAGTGATCATGACTACCCGAAGATCCTGAAGGACATGATGAAGCATATTCACCTTGAAGGAGATGCAATCTACAAAAGGCTACCCCTTCATGCAAAAGGGAGTGGAACTTTGGTATGTGGAGGTAAACCTCCACCGTATGAAAGGAGTTTTCCCAAAGACGATGGGGCAATACTTTTTCATCTCATGTGTACCACAAGCAACTTTCTTCGACGTTGTTCGTCAAGCAGCCATGGAAGCCATACGCCAGATCGGAGAAATACTTGAAGCAAGACTCAGATATACTCAGGAATACCTAAGAGAAGTGCATGCAGAGATGGTGGAGGTGAAGCTCAAGGCCACCATGATGAAATAGAGGATTGAAGATTTCAAGGAGCATGTCTCCCAATTCCAGTGGGACTGAAGGATCCTCAAGGAGGAAAAATGAATAAAGTGGGAAGTAATACTTGACCATACCAAACCATGTGGATGGCGGCATTTGTAATAAAGTATTTTTTGGAATTTGGATTTATGAAAAATGGTTAAGGAGGTAATAAAAGATTTGATATGAAAATAATATGATTTATGGATGAACTAGTGCATTTCATTTAAGTGTGGTATTACTTCGTAAAGTCACAGAATCAATGAAGATAAAAAGGGCGTTGTTCATGACGGTCCATAGTAAGGAGCCGGACGAAATACGTTGTAGTTTGATTATGATAGTTACCCAAAGAGTATGACAAGATGAAGTACTATTGGATTTAAAGGAGGTTTAATGTTGGAATATGGAACAACGGTAACTCCACGGATGAGTTAACACTATGCAAGTGCTGAAGTGGACCCATAACCCAAAGGCCCAGGATTTGACAAAGGCACAAGCACAATCTTGTTGAAGGAAGAATTCTGGAAGAAGCTGTGAATTGATCAGCAGACGTTACATAGGATGTTACATAAACCCCGAGATTGTGAAGAATGATAGATGTTTTGTTCAGCTTGCAAAATCAATGGATTTACCCGAACCCAGTTCGAGGACAAGAGAAATGTCTGCAAAGCTTATGAGGATGCCTGACTATTAGAAATACGAGATTCGCTAAACCTTATACAGGGTAATGATCTGGGTGCGGAATGAATTGATCACCATACCAACTTACTCTTATCATTCACTCTTGATATTTGGAGTGGTAAATCTAAGAGACTTACCCATAGTAAAGTGACGACGCTCGTTGAAGCCTTTCTTAAGCCTTAGAATGGTATGATGATAAACCCATGTACATAGCAGCTGTTGCCAATCGTAGATTATAAGGTGAGAATGAAGCCAATGCCCTTTTTCTGCAGAAAGCATTAATGGTAGGACTCCATGAGTATTTCGATAGTTGTCTAGAATGGACGCAGACCTATCAGCTAAGATCCAGTCTTGGTCGAACTTCATCTTTGACGAAGCGACCAAAGATTTTGAGGAAAACGCTATGCTTCTGACAGAAGAGCGTTAATGAAGGAGCTATTGTAAGATATGTGAAGAGATAGATATTGTCGGCACTCCGGAGGAAGTATCTGAGTATATTGGAACTGTAACCTTGCTTTTAAGTGTGGTAGCACCCCTGACCCTTCCGGCCAAAATATTTGCTAGAAGACCCCCAACCCCTAACCTTTTCTTGCTAGCCTCTTCGAATCTCGACGACGAGATTCATTTTAAGTGTGGTAGTTTGTAACATCCTAAAATTCTAAATTTTGGAATGTTATAATAATTAAAATATATGATTGTTGATTGATTGTTAAGTGATTGATTGAGTGAAATTTATTAGAATTTTAAACTTTTGAAGTTTTGTTGAGAGGGAATAAAAAGTACTTTCCAAAAAAAAGTTTATGTTTGAAAATATTTCAAACTTCATGCCACTCAATGATCCTCATGATTTCTTCAATGAAAGAGATTGGGAAGTAAAGAAAATTTTCATTTTGAAGTTGTCATTTAATTTATTTTTTTAACTCAAAGTGGCATTTGAGTTTTATTCAAAAACTTTTCTGACAAAGAATACTTGAACAAAAGTGTTGAGAGGGAGTAACATGACACCCCAAAAATGTTGGAATAAATTTTCCATAGAGTTTTGAAAGTCATTTTGATTTTTGTTTGAATTTTAAAAAAAATGACTTCTCAAAAAGTATTTTATTTGCCCCTGGAAAATATCCCATTAAATTGGGCTTATTTTTCTGATCATTTTGATATATAATACTCCTATATTTTTTTTCATTTTATTTTATAAAATGATTTTTCTTCGCGGGTTATTCAAAAAAAGGGAAGGTACTATTTTTTTTGGGCCAAATATGGCCCGATCCGAACCGAATCATCTCCTTCCTCTAGGCAAGATACTCACGATCTACAGCCACCGCCGGAGCATCGCCGGAATCGCGGGATTCGCGAAATCCCTCGCCCCCTCCTCCAAGACGACCTCCTCCCCCTATAAATAGCCACATCGCGCATCCATTCCCCCACCTAGTCCCTCCTCTCCTCGCCCCACGTCACCGAGCTGCCCCGCCGGAGTTTGTCGGAGCCGCCGCCGCCATTTGCTCCGCCCCACCCACCGCCACCCACCGCCGCCACCAGCTGCTCCGCCCCGCTCCGCCGCCCCCGCCCATCCCCTCGCCTCGCCCGAAGGACCACCGGAGCCACTCCGCCTGAGCCCCTCACCGGAACAGCTACAGTAATCCCGACCTGCCTTTTTTCGTTCTGTTTTTAAAACAAAATAGTTTCAATCTTGTAAAATCCGCAGTTAATTATCTACGAGGTATTTTTGAGTGAATCCAACTGCCTTGGATCACAAATTTTATGAAGTTTATGTTAGTTTAATTGTATTTCTTATTTGAGAAGTTTAAATTTGTGTTTGTATGAATTTTCTCAAATCACTAGATTTGAGCTATTTTGAGTTAGGAATATTATTTTCGACCGATTCTTTTTGCTACTGGTTACTTATTAGACTAGCTACGCAGTAGTGTTTAGTTTGCATGTTAGTGAGTTAGTTAGATTAGCTTTTTATTGTAAACAGTACTGTTTACTCTGTTTTTAGTACTGTTTGTAGTTTAATTATTATTAATTAGTTTTATTTAGTTTCTTTTGCTAGTTTTCGCCAGTGTGTCATATATTCTATTGTTTAACAATAGGTGATTTCTAGGATTTATTAGACTTAGTATTCTTGAGGTTCTAGGTGTTGTTTGTTGTATGACTAGTTGCAAGCAATAGGAATAGTGTTAGAGGTTCTAGGTACTGTTAGGATTTTATTATAGGAAAAATACTTTATGTTACATAGTGAATAATTATTTTTACCTTGGGTTAAGTATTTTTTGTTTTAGGATTTTTACTTGTTGTTAGGTAGAGTTGTTGTGATGTAGATTAGCCCTATAAGTTTATTTGAGTGATTTGGAGTTTTATTTGGTTTTTACCTTTGATCCTATTTCGATTTCGTTGTTATTTTGATTGTTATGATTGAGTGCTAGAATGATTGCTTATGTGAATACTATGCTTGCTTGTATAGATTTCATCGGAGAGTGACGACTAGTTTATCAAGTTTTTAAGAGCGATAATATCTTCACCAACTGGCCAGGCAAGTTCACTTTGACCATGTTTTCCATACCTATGTTTATTTGCATGTAGTATCACCCTTTTAACAGTCTCTCCAGTAGTGTTATTGAATCTTGTAGTTGAGTAGAATGCATGAGGTAGGAACCATCTCCCTGTTACCAAAACCGGGACGTTATATATTTTTAATGCTACGCTATAGTAGACGGGGTTTGGTATGAGTCCATGAGAGTGGTGTGAAGAAGGAGGACTCTATGTCAATGGCGACAACTTCATGATGGCACCGGCAAGGACTGCATCTTCAGGACTCCTCAAGGTTTTCGAGACTCGAGACAAGAATTCAATACACACTACTGGGTGAAGGACGGTTGACGGGCACCCTGGAGAAACCAGTGGTTGGCCGGGATGCATGGAGAAGCGCCATGACATCTTGCGGAAAGCTTCACCCAGACTCAAAGAGACGGAAGGATACTTCATCCCCGAAAGCTTACCTGTGCAACCGCAAGTCACTATGGGCTCTGGCTTGGTTGACCTTAGTCGTGACTCTGGCTGGGATGGTGCTAGCAGATGTAGAACTATGGTAGGATTGGATGAGCACCGGACAGTGGTCAGAGGAACTCTTCGGAAGACCATGTTTCGGTCATCTTGTTCTCAAACACCCTGAAGTGCGAGAATGTAAAGAGAGGGATCGAATCTTGCGGGTAAAGTGTACAAACCTCTACAGAGGGTTAAAACCTAATCGATTAGTCGTGTCTGCGGTTACGGACAATTTGAGCCTCTGGACTTGGATCTATCTCGGAACTCTCAACACCGGACTGCTAAATTAATTGTGGGCAACTTATGATGATTTGGGCTATGAGACATCGGTTGGCGGAACCATGTCATGATAGAAAACTCCGTAGTACAGACCCCGGATAATTCCTTTGATGTAGGGACAATAAAACCAGCTTTTACGCAAACAAAACTTAGATACAGAGCCACAAAGCCATACTGCATATAGTATAGTTTATCATCTGTTTTCTCTTATGGTGATCTTGCCGGTACATTAAATGTACTGACCTACACGGCTGCGACGTCTCATGTTGCAGATATGTTTCTTCTGACGAGTAAGAGTTACATCATAGGGTTACGGTCTACACTCAACCTGCTGATGGCGTTGATGGGACTCCACACCCGATTGTTTGTTTCCACTGAGACTTATGAGGTATATATTAGTTTTACATTATTTATACATGTGATTGCACTTTAATATATATATATATATATTGATGTACTGTGTGTGCCAGCATACCGATCCAGGGATGGCACAGATACACAGAGGCTTGACTGTCTAAGCTCAGGTCGCTACAGTTTGCGTTGACACAAGAGAACAAAAACGGTTCAACTTAACAAGATGTGTGTGATACGCAGCAAACAGGTGTGTAATCAGAAATGTGTGTGAATACCGATAATAACACATACGGTTGCTGCTAATAAGATGTGTGTGTGTGTTGTGCGATGGGATTGCATATAGAACAACACACACACACACTTATAAGGACATGCTTGCATAACCAAATTAAACATCCACTTACATAGTAGCTACTACAACCATGGTGGCATGCATTCGTATTTTATTAGTTAAATCCTACTTATAAACTAGGGTGGGGGTATAGTAGGTAATTAAATCGCAAACGTTTTTTTATTAAACGTGTCCTCTCGTCCTCCTCTCGCACACCTCGTCACCCCGCTACCACAGACGGCTTACAGCGCAAGCTTGAGCAACGCGCGAGGGCGTTCTTTTGGCCAAACGGTGGCGCCAATGAATCATCGGTGAGCTCGTTCCCGCGTAACCTTGCAGGTTCCCGCACAAGCTTCCCGCCCGACTCGGTGAAATTAGATAGTGCTAATGATTTCTAGCTGCATATTTTGACAAATCGCAGGGTTACAAGGATTGACAAATGGCAACGTTACTAGATCAACAAATGTAAATATTTCCAGTTTGCCAAATGGCAACATACCCAATATGTCAGATGCAAATATTACCAAATTGTTTGTACGTGGTTGCACACGGGTCATCCAAAACAACCATTTGTGTTGAAGGGATGCACAAATCCCGCGCTGCTCTCACTTTGCATATGGAACACGTTTGCAATCAAGAGGTGCACAAATCCTGCTCGGCACATTTTCCCTTGGCTTCCTGGGGAAGCTGTCGGTTTGCATATGGGTGTTCTAATAAAACGGTTGCAATGAGTGTTTTATATTTAATAACTGCGGAAACCGAATTAAACCTCAGGAAGCTAACAATTTTTTACCACGGCATGTGGATGCCGCTCCATGATAGCATGCCAAGTTTCATGAATTTCAGATGACTTTTGGAGTTACTAGAATTTAAAAACTAGGTATCTCAATGTTTGCGGCTGAGTGACGGTGGCAGGGTGTTTGAAATTCATTCCCATTTCTTGCATGGGACCTAAGAATGCACCCAACGACAAATATGTGATTTTCAACCAGTTTATATGCACTGGAGAATGTGCGTGTAGTTCAAATTTGAATTATGCACATAAAATGCCTGGAAAACCCAGTTAATGTATAAAAATGTCCAAACGAACCCCGAAAAATTCCAAAATTGAACACAACACTCTTGTAGTTCTATGTTGACACTCAATTTTTTTTAAAGCAATAAGAGGCGATGAATATCGTTTCGTCCCCAAAGGTGGCACGTTCCCTACAGAAACCATCACACTTGTTGTGAGAAGCTCTAGATTGAGAGAAACTTATACCCCAAACCTGCCCCAAATGGGACACATTTTTTACCACGACATGTTGATCCCGCTCCATGATAGCATGCCAAGTTTCATGAATTTCAGACGAGTTTTGGATTTACTAGAATTTAAAAACCAGGTATCTCAATGTTTGCGGCCGAGTGACGGTGGCAGGGTATTTGAAATTCATTCACATTTCTTGCATGGGACCTAAGCATGCACCCAAGGACACATATTTGATTTTTTTCAACCAGTTTATATGCACTTGAGAATGTGCCTGTAGTTCAAATTTGAAATATGCACATAAAATGCTTGGAAAACCCAGTTAATCTATAAAAATGACCAAACAAACCCCGAAAAATTACATAATTGAACACAACACTCTTGTTGTTCTATGTTGACACTCGATTTTTTTAAAGCAATAAGAGGCGACGGATATCGTTTCGTCCCCAAAGGTGGCACATTCCCTACCGAAACCATCACGCTTGTTGTGAGAAGCTCTAGTTTGTGAGAAAGCTTATACCCAAACCTGCCCCAAACGAGACACAAATTTTACCATGACATGTTGATGCCGCTCCATGATAGCATGCCAAGTTTCATGAATCTCACACGAGTTTTGGATTTACTAGAATTTAAAAACCAGACATCTCAATGTTTGCGGCCGAGTGATGGTGGTAGGGTGTTTGAAATTCATTTCCATTTCTTGCATGGGACCTAAGCATGCACCCAAGGATACATATTTGATTTTTGAACCAGTTTATATGCACTGGAGAATGTGCATGTAGTTCAAATTTGAATTATGCACATAAAATGCCTAGAAAACCCAGTTAATGTATAAAAATGTCCAAACGAACCCCGAAAAAAATCCAAAATTGAACACAACACTCTTGTTGTTCTATGTTGACACTCAAAATTGTTTGACAGCAATAAGAGGCAATGGATATCGTTTCGTCCCCAAAGGTGGCACGTTCCTTACCGAAACCATCACACTTGTTGTGAGAAGCTCTGGTTTGTGAGAAGCTTATACCCAAACCTGCCCCAAATGGGACAATTTTTTTACCATGGCATGTTGATGCCGCTCCATGATAGCATGCCAAGTTTCATAAATTTCACATGAGTTTTGGATTTAGTAGAATTTAAAAACCAGTTATCTTAATGTTTGCGACCGAGTGACGGTGGCAGGGTGTTTGGAATTCATTCCTATTTCTTGCATGGGACCTAAGCATGCACCCAAGGGCACATATTTGATTTTTCAACCAGTTTTTTTGCACCGGAGAATGTGCATGTAGTTCAAATTTAAATTATGCACATAAAATGCCTGGAAAACACAGTTATGTATAAAAATGTCCAAACGAACCCCGAAAAAATCCAAAATTGAACACAACACTCTTGTTATTCTATGTTGACACTTGAATTTTTTTGAAAGCAATAAGATGCAATGGATATCATTTCGTCCCCAATGGTGGCACGTTCCCTACCGAAACCATCACGCTTGTTGTGAGAAGCTCTGGTTTGTGAGAAGCTTATACCCAAACCTGCCCCAAATGGGACAAAAAATTTACCACGGCATGTTGATGCCGCTCCATGATAGCATACCAAGTTTCATGAATTTCAAACGAGTTGGGTTTACTAGAATTTAAAAACCAGATATGTCAAAGTTTGCGGCTGAGTGACGGTGGCAGGGTGTTTGAAATTCATTCCCATTTCTTGTATGGGACCTAAGCATGCAACCAAGGACACATATTTGATTTTTCAACCAGTTTATATGCACTGGAGCATGTGCATGTAGTTCAAATTTGAATTATGCGCACAAAATGCCTGGAAAACCCAGTTAATGTATAAAAATGTCCAAACGAACCCTGAATAATTCCAAGTTTTTTGACGACACACCTATAGTTGCATGTTCACTGCAGATAAAAGTTCTAACAATTAAAACACCATCCTTTGTAGCTGTGACCCCATTACATAATTCAAATCAAGAGAATAAATCAAGTAGATCGCACATAGTTTATTATCACCAACCGTGTGAGATGCAGCACAAAATATCTTGGAGCACCGTCGGAGTATAGTACGCATACGGCTTACGCAAGAAGGTGCGACAGCTACAGTCCACAACCCGCTCTAAATAAGGGACTGTGTCTGATGACACTTTGCGCGCCAAATTTTTGGCTGAAGCGATTCCAAATTTTCGGCTTTCACAAAAATATCTACCTCCTTGCCCCCTCCCCCTCACCAAAAGCCACATTTCCCCTATTTCTGCCTTCATTTCCAAGTTGAAACCTTCACTCCTTGCTTGCAGCACCGCTGCCTCCTCTCCGGTGACTCCCCTACACGCTGGTCGGCCTCGCCTATCCAGGCAGGTAATCCACACCCAAAACCCATCGTCCTCATCCTTCCACATCCCAAATGCCCCGACCGCCGGCGCGAGCATGACACCTTCCACTCAAATCACCTACCCCTCCACCAAATAAGCGTCGCCCTAAGCCATGGTGCATGTAGTATAGCTAGGATCTCAAGGAGCATTTGGCAGCGGAGAAGAAAATCGCGACCGCATGCACGGATGAGGTCGCGATGGCTGCCATTCGTGCCGACCCCCAGATCTTGAAGAAGCACCTTGCCATTTGCTAGCTACGCCAGTTAAGCATGCTCGGTTTACCCATTGCGTGTGCTGCTCCTGCCTTTCCTTCACAAATTCTAGTGAATTGTGCTATCTAATTTTACCATGCAATCTGTTACTCTAGTGTATATGTTCTATATGTCATGCAGTGTGGTGCTCACTTATTAACTGTTTTGTTAATTAGTTGTCGTCTTCAGTTAACTGTTTGGTTCAATTCTGCAAATGTGATGTTCAATTCTTCAGGCTGCAATTTTGTATTGTCTTCGATGTGAGAAATAAATCAAATTTATCTTTATAAAATACATGAGAAACAAATACAACTGCTATATTTCCAAGTTGTCAAGCATGCTTGGTTTGGTTATACATTGTGCAATGTGGTGCTCAGTTAACGTTTGGTTCATTTGTGTTGTGGTGTTTAGTTAATTGTTTGGTTCAATTCTGCAATGTGATGTTCCATAGTTGTGGGTGCATTCTGTTGCTGTATACCATGTGAGGAATAAATTTAATTTGGCTGTAGTAAATACATGAGAAACAAATACAATTGCTACAACTGGCTATAGTTAATTGTTTGGTTAACTGTCTGATCTTCTATTAGGAGTATGTTATATTGTGCAATGTGGCGCTTAGTTAATGTTAGTTCATTTGTTGTGGTGTTTAGTTAACTGCTTGGTTCAATTCTGCAATGCGATGTTCAATTTTCGTGGGTAGAATTTTGTATTGTTGTGCATGTGAGGAATAAATGGAATTTGGCTACACTTAATACATGAGAAACATATACAAGTGCTATATTTCCTAGTTCTTAATCATGCTTGGTTTGGATAAATGGGTTTTTCGTGTTGCTTGAATTAATATGATGAATCTGCAATGTGCTTATTTTTCATCAACATATTTTACTGATAGCATGTGAACCCTTACTTAACCTGATGATTAACTACCTTATATGTGTTGCAGGGAAACAATGGGAAGCACTGAGGCTTACAATCGAGATTAGCACGTGCATGGTACGTTGTCTAATAGCACATTATTGTGCAATTGCAGGAACCATTCTAATATTTAGGTTTTTAACAATTTGGTCTTGCACATGTAGGTCCTGCTGTCAGAGGTTTTGACCCACTATTTGACCCTTTTTTCATATGGGGAAATGAGTTGTCCATGAATATTAGTCAAGTCAAGGAACTCAGAAAGATTGTTAGGATAAAGACATTAGCGACAAAAAACAACAAGATCTTTGTCTGCATAATGAAGAATACATCAGTTCACTACAGGATGGTACTAACTATTATACCTTACATTTCTTATTCCTTTGCCCCATTTCCAATATAGAGAAGATATTTATGTACATCGTTGTTTTCAGGACTTTCCAAAGCAGTTCACTGATGATTACCTCTCAAACCACATGTATGGTCAGGAGGCGAGAAAGTTATTCATACAACACCCATGGTTCAATATTGATGTGTTCCTGAAGAGGACAAAGGATGGACGGTCAATCATCCACATGCACTGGCCTAAAGTTACAAAGACCTTCAACATCAATGAAGGCTCAATATTCGCCTTCTGCTTCATCAGTTTCCCAGATGAGATACATCCGTCTATGTACCGTCTATGATGCTAATTTTGAAAGGTTATAGATGTTGCATGTGAAACTTGGTCCTGGTGTAGTTGTGTAATGGGGTAGCTAAAGCTATATGATGTTGTACTCTAATGTATTTCAATAATGAAAATGAAATATATTGTGTGCTTAATATGAAATGTCAATTAGATTAATAAATGGATTATGAATAATCAGATAATTAGCCTGCTAATGGAGAATTAGCCTGCTGATTGGGTTTTGCTATCGCAAACGGTTGTTGAAAAAATACCGTGGGCGATGACCTCAGGCAACACACACAGTTTCTAGGAATAAACCGTGTTGGATCAATGAACAATCACACACGACAACAATAAAGCTCTGGTTGAACTAGACAACATTGCAGACCGGCGGTCCCTCACTTTGCCAGAAGGTAATTTCAGAGATATACTCACAAAACACTTGCTTCGCCTTCTACAATATCGAAAAGAACATTGGAAGAAATGATGCACCATTTGATGGATTCAATTTGGTGATGAGAACTCCAAAAATTTTCAAGCGGTGGCCACTGAAAGATACAGAAAGAACTTTATAAAAACCTTGCAAGATCACAATGGAGTTGAGGTGAACGATCACATAGCGAAAGATGCAATCTTGTTTGGCACATACAAAGATAGACTAAGATCATACAATCCACAACCAATGAAGTTCAACCTATCACAAATGCTCCGACAAGAGGTAGATTTTCACGGCCTGATTACCCCATTTACACATGCAGAAATAGATGCGGTAGTCAATGAAATGCCACCAGATAGGGCCCCAGGACCGGATGGGTTTAATGGTGCATTCATGAAAGCTTGCTGGCCTATTATCAAACATGATATTTATCAGCTATGTGAAGAGTTCCATGGAGGAAATTTGAATCTGGAGAGCATCAATTATGGACATATCACTTTGATACCTAAGACGAATGCTCCTGTGGCAGTCAATGACTTTCGTCCGATCACGCTCCTGAATTGTTGTCTTAAGCTTATAACCAAGATCCTTGCCAATCGCCTTCAGAAGATTATTCTGCAGATTGTTCATCGCAACCAATATGGCTTCCTGCATGGTTGTTCCATTCATGACTGCCTTGCCTGGGCTTTCGAGTATATTCACCAGTGCCGAGCGTCCAAACGTGAGATCGTACTTTTGAAACTAAACTTCGTGAAGGAATTTGATACAATCCAACACCCTGTGATATTGCTCATTATGAAACACCCTGCGATGTCGCTCATTATGAAACACATGGGCTTTCCAACCCAATGGCTAACCTGGATGGAAAATATCTTCTCCTTGGGAAAATCCTCGATGCTTCTCAACGGGGTGCCAGGTCGCCAATTTATCTACGAATGCGGAGTGCGTTAGGGCGATCCTCTATCACCATTGCTATTTGTGTTAGCAGCTGACCTGCTCCAAACCGCTCTTAATGAGGCACTTCAAAACCAGACCATCCAACACCCGATCCCGCCAAAGGGAAATGACCAATACCCGGTGATTCAATACGTTGACGACACAATAATCGCCCTCCCTGCATGCATCAACCAGGCCGCCAAGATCAAACAGATACTTGAGGATTATACCACTTCAGTGGGACTCAAAATCAACTTTCATAAGTCCACTTTGGTGCCCATCAACACCCCTCGGGATAAATGCGATACACTGACAGTGATCTTTGGATGTGCTCAAGCAACCATGCCATTCACTTACCTTGGACTGCCCTTAGGTACTACTCGACCTTCGGTTCTGGACCTGACACCATTTGTTTGCAAGGCAGAAAGAAAAAGCACTGCGGCTATGTCACTCATGTCTTATGCGGGTAGACTAGCACTTCTCAACTCCATCATCAGGTCACTGGCTATCTACCCCATGGGTACATTAAGACTTCCTCTGAAAATTATTGCCCAATTTGACAAAATCCGACGGTACTACCTCTGGAACAAGAAAACGGATAATGGGGACAAATGTAATTCCTTGGCAGCTTGGTCCATGGGTTGCCACCCAAAAAAGAGTGGTGGGCTCGGGATACTGGACCTACATGTTCAAAACGATGCTTTGTTACTCAAACTCCTACACAAATTCTACAATCAGCAAGACACGCCCTGGGTTAGCCTCATCTGGAACACATACTATACAGAGTATGTACCCCATGCAACAGAACCCTGCGGCCCCTTTTGGTGGCGGGACCTCATCCAATTAATGCCAATTTATCGGGGAGTGACCCAAGTCAATGTGCACAATGGCAGCTCAGCCCTGTTCTGGAAAGATGACTGGAACAATTCTATATATGAGGAAAAGTACCCAAGAGCATTGTCTTACTGCAAGAACGGAGACATTCCAATTCAGCCCTTTCATCTACCACTTTCAGTACAAGCCCATGATGAGCTGAGGCAGATCCAAAGAGAGGTAGCAAACGTGGAACTCACAAACGCGCATGATAAATGGACCTGCTGCTGGGGTGCACACAGTTTCAAAACAACAGCATACTACAGCTACTACTTCAGAGAGATAACTGCACATGTGGCATTCAAATGGCTATGGAAAACTAAGTGCACGGCTAAGATAAAAGTTTTCGGGTGGCTGCTACTTTCTGACCGTCTCAATACAAGGAACATGCTAAAACGGAGACACTATAACATTGGGACCAACCTGGACTATTTGTTATGTGGTCAACACATTGAAGAAACGGTGGAACACCTCTTCTTCCACTTCACTTTCAGCCAATCTTGCTGGAGGATACTGAACATTACCCGGAGTGATCACCAACATCGCCTCGAGCTGCTGGAAAGATTGAAAGAAAGGCACAATCACAAAATGATCTTGGAGATTTTCCTCCTGGAAGCTTGAAGCTTGTGGAAGGAATGTAACAACAATTACTTTAGAAAAGTGCCGCCATGCATTGACTCATGGAAAGGGAGGTTCAAAAATGATTTTTGAGACCTCTTACACAGACTACCTGATCACAAAAAATAACTTGTGCACGACACTTTGGCTACTATACAATGAGCCTATACATAGAGGTAGATGTAGAGGGATCCTTGCTAAGGAAGTTGCCTCCTCCTTGTAACTTAATTATGTAGTTGTGATTCTTCCTCCCTTCCCCCCCACCCTGTGCATATGTAACAAAACTTTTTACATTGTGGTAATATATAAGCAGTAGGAGCCTTTCCTACTGTCCTAACCTTCAAAAAAAAACAATCACACACGACTTTCTCTTGAAAACTGTTTGCGTTATGCCACCTTCCGCAAATGTTTACCACATAAAAACTGTGTGTGATGGACAGCCTTTTCCACACAGTTTCTTCTACGGACCGTGTGTGATACATTCAATAACGCAAACGATTTAATGGGAAAAATTGTGTGTGATGTACCTCTGAACGGAAACGTTTTCCTTGGAGCGACTGTGTGGGATGTACATATGAACGGAAATGTTTAGTGGGGACTGACCGTGTGGGATGTACTTGCGACCGGAAACAATTTTTCCGTATAATTGTATTTTTTAGCTCTACTGTACATATTTCCATATTTGAGCGCTCGCCGGTCGCACACGACCTCATTTTGCCGAGCGTGTGTGCCGGGAGGGCATATCCTCGACGGTTTCTAGGTCATGTGGGAAGGACTCCCCTATCGCCCACACTCACTTGGCAACGGTTCCAAATGCCGTCGCGGAAAGGGGTTAAAACCGTTTGTTTAGTAGCTCACTGTACTAGTGATGGCCCATCGGCAGCGATATCGGCGTCACAGTCCTTGGGAGCACAATCGACATATTACAGAGGAGGTGTGATGAGCAGTTTGCCATCCACAGTGCAAAAGATCCAGAGTTGCTCGGCGGCATGATCGACGACCCACCTGAAGAACCACCGTCACTAGCTCGTTGATAAAAGATGGTTATGTTTCCTAGCCATAGACAAAGAGTTGTCATTTGATTAACGGGATCACATCATTAGGAGAATGATGTGATTGACTTGACCTATTCCGTTAGCTTAGCACTTGATCATTTAGTTTGTTGCTATTGCTTTCTTCATGACTTATACATGTTCCTATGACTATGAGATTATGCAACTCCCGTTTACCGGAGGAACACTTTGTGTTCTACCAAACATCACAACGTAACTGGGTGATTATAAAGGTGCTCTATAGGTGTCTCCGAAGGTACTTGTTGGTTTGGCGTATTTCGAGATTAGGACTTGTCACTCCAATTGTCGGAGAGGTATCTCTGGGCCCACTCGGTAATACACATCACTTAAGCCTTGCAAGCATTGCAACTAATGAGTTAGTTCCGGGATGATGTGTTACGGAACGAGTAAAGAGACTTGCCGGTAACGAGATTGAACTAGGTATTGAGATACCGACGATCGAAACTCGGGCAAGTAACATACTGATGACTGATAACCCACAAGTATAGGGGATCGCAACAGTTTTCGATAAGTAAGAGTGTCGAACCCAACGAGGAGCTAAAGGTAGAACAAATATTCCCTCAAGTTCTATCGACCATCGATACAACTCTACGCATGCTTGATGTTCGCTTTACCTAGAACAACTATGAAACTAGAAGTACTTTGTAGGTGTTGTTGGATAGGTTTTCAAGATAATAAAGAGTACGTAAATGAAAAGTAGGGGCTGTTTTGATAAAGAAACAATAAAGTAAATATAGCGAGTGTGGAAAAGTGGTGGTAGGAGCTGCGAAATTGCCCCTAAGGAATTGACTAGTTTACTAGACCGATAGCAAGTATTATGTGGGAGAGGCCACTGCTAGCATGTCATCCCTGACTTGGAATTCTATGCATTTATGATTGGAACTATTAGCAAGCATCCGCAACTACTAATGTTCATTAAGGTAAAACCCAACCATAGCATTAAGGTAAATTGGTCCCCCTTCAATCCCGTATGCATCAATTTCTATGCTAGGTTGAAGCTTCTGTCACTCTTGCCCTCCAATACATAGTCCTGTCAACATACAACTAACCCTAGGGTGTGATCCACGAGTGCAATCATATGATGGGCACCAAAGGACAGCAACATAACCACAAGCAAATTAAATCAATCATAGCAATTCATCAACCACCGATAGGACAACGAAAATCTACTTAGACATCATAGGATGGCAACACATTATTGGATAATAATATGAAGCATAAAGCACCATGTTCAAGTAGAGGGTACAGCGGGTTGCGGGAGAGTGGACCGCTGTAGATAGAGGGGGGAAGGTGATGGATATGTTGGTGAAGATGGCAGAGGTGTTGGTGTAGATCGTGGTGATGATGATGGCCCCAGGTGGCGCCACCTCGGGCACCATCTCGCGTGGATTTTTCTTCCCAAAAATCATATATATTCCAAAAAAATTCTGCGTCAGTTTTTATCTCGTTTGGACTCCGTTTGATATGGATACTCTATGAAACAAAAAACATGCAACAAACAGGAACTGGCACTAGGCACTGGATCAATATGTTAGTCCCAAAAATAGTATAAAAAGTTGCCAAAAGTATATTAAAGTTGTAGAATATTGGCATGGAACAATCAAAAATTATAGATACGACGGAGATGTATCAGCATCCCCAAGCTTAATTCCTGCTCGTCCTCGAGTAGGTAAATGATAGAAAAGATAATTTTTGATGTGGAATGCTAGCTAGCATAATCTTGATCACATATCTAATCATGGCATGAATATTAAGATACGAGTGATTCAAAGCAATAGTCTATCATTTGACATAAAAACAATAATACTTCAAGCCTACTAATAAAGCAATCATGTCTTTTCAAAATAACATGGCCAAAGAAAGTTATCCCTACAAAATCATATAGTCTGGCTATGCTCCATCTTCACCACACAAAATATTCACATCATGCACAACCCCGATGACAAGCCAAGCAATTGTTTCATACTTTTGACGTTCTCAAACCTTTTCAACTTTCACGCAATACATGAGCGTGAGCCATGGACATAGCACTATAGGTGGAATAGAATATGATGGTGGAGAAGACAAAAAGGAGAAGATAGTCTCACATCAACTAGGCAAATCAATGGGCTATGGAGATGCCCATCAATAGATATCAATGTCAGTGAGTAGGGATTGCCATGCAACGGATGCACTAAGAGCTATAAGTGTATGAAAGCTCAGACTGAAACCTAAGTGGGTGTGCATCCAACTTGCTTGCTCATGAAGACCTCAGGCGTTTGAGGAAGCCCATCATCGGAATATACAAGCCAAGTTCTATAATGAAAATTCCCATTAGTATATGAAAGTGATAACTCGAGAGTCTCTCTATACGAAGAACATGGTGCTACTCTGAAGCACAAGTGTGGTAAAAGGATAGTAACATTGCCCCTTCTCTCTTTTTCTCTCATTTTTTATTTTTTCTGTTTTCCTTTTTTTGGTGGGCTTCTTTGGCCTCTTTTTTATTTGGGCTTCTTTGGCCTCTTTTTATTTATTTTTAAAGTCCGGAGTCTCATCTCGACTTGTGGGGGAATCATAGCCTCCATCATCCTTTCCTCACTGGGGCAATGCTCTAATAATGATGATCATCACACTTTTATTTACTTACAACTCAATATTACAACTTGATATCTAGAACAGAGATATGACTCTATATGAATGCCTCTGGCGGTGTACCGGGATGTGCAATGATCTAGCGTAGCAATGACATCAAAAAATGGACAAGCCATGAAAACATCATGCTAGCTATCTTACGAGCATGCAAAGCAAAATGACAATGAATGCTCAAGTCATGTATATGATGATGGAAGTTGCATGGCAATATATCTCGGAATGGCTATTGGAATGCCATGATAGGTAGGTATGGTGGCTGTTTTGAGGAAGGTATATGGTGGGTTTATGGTACCGGCGAAAGTTGCGCGGTACTAGAGAGGCTAGCAATGGTGGAAGGGTGAGAGTGCGTATAATCCATGGACTCAACATTAGTCATAAAGAACTCACATACTTATTGCAAAAATCTATTAGTCATCGAAACAAAGTACTACGCGCATGCTCCTAGGGGGATAGATTGGTAGGAAAAGACCATCGCTCGTCCCCTACCGCCACTCATAAGGAAGACAATCAATAAATAAATCATGCTCCAACTTCATCACATAACGGTTCACCATACGTGCATGCTACGGGAATCACAAACTTCAACACAAGTATTTCTACAATACACAACTACCCACTAGCATGATTCTAATATCACCATCTTTATATCGCAAAACTATTGCAAAGAATCAAACATATCATATTCAGCGATCTACAAGTTTTATGTAGGATTTTATGATCTCTGTAAATTCCTGTCATCTCTATAAATAGATATAAGTGAAGCAAGAGAGTTTAATTCTTTCTACAAAAGATATGCCCACGCTCTAACAAATATAAGTGAAGCAAAATAGCATTCTACAAATGGTTGTTTTCTATGTAAAGAGAAACAGGCAATCCAAACTGCAAATGATATAAGTGAAGCACATGAAGCATTCTATAAGGCCATACTCAAAAGATATAAGTGAAGTGCATAGAGAATTATATAAATCAACCAAGGACTATCTCATACCATCATGGTGCATAAAAGAAAAGTGAAAACTAAATGCAAAAGACGCTCCAAGTTTGCACATATCGCATGAATGAAACGAATCCGAAAACACACCGATACTTGTTGAAGAAAGAGGGGATGCCTTCCGGGGCATCCCCAAGCTTAGACGCTTGAGTCTCCTTGAATATTTACTTGGGGTTCCTTGGGCATCTCCAAGCTTGAGCTCTTGCCTCTCTTCCTTCTTCTCACATCAAGACCTTCTCGATCATCGAACACTTCATCCACACAAAACTTCAACGGAAAACTCGGTAAGATCCGTTAGTATAATGAAGCAAATCACTACTCTAAGTACTGTTGCAAACCAATTCATATTTTGTTTTTGCATTGTGTCTACTGTAGTATAACTTTTTCATGGCTTAATCCACTGATATGAATGGATAGTTTCATCAAAACAAGTAAACTATGCATCAAAAACAGAATCTGTCTAAAACAGAACAGTCTGTAATAATCTGAACATTCACCATACTTCTGATACTTGAAAAATTCTACCAGATTATTAAAAATAAACAATTTGTATAGGAAGACAGTGCAAAAAGAATCAAAACTGTTTGACGTTCCAACTAAAAATGTAAAATCGCGCACTACAGCCAAAGTTTCTGTCCTGCACCGTACAAACCATCAAGCAAATGTAAACATCCTAAAGGCAAACCTTGGCACATTATTTTTATTTCTAAACTTTATAAAAGCACACAATAGAAATAAGTGACTCTCTAAAACCTCCGGATTGTCTCCCTGGCAGCGCTTTCTTTAAAGCCATTAAGCTAGGCATATAGTGCTCAAGTAATGAATCCACCCGGATCCCAAGGTATATCAAAGCCAATTTTAATTAACAATGATTTGTAATTTAGTAGTGAGCACAAAGTAACATATATCATACAACAACGAATTCTAACTCTCTTCCTATGCATCGGCATGTCATAGAAGAACAATTCATGTACACAAAGTAAAGGCCAATGCATAGTATAAACAGTTTCTTGCAATTTTATCATATTGGAAACATAGAGAGGTGGAGATATAGTTCCTCTCTCATAATAATTGCAAGTAGGAGAAGCAAGCACATGCATATTATATTCATCAAAATCATCATGTGCAACAGTAAAAGGCAACCCATCAATATATTCCTTAATAAGAGCAAACTTCTCCATTATAGTGTAGTTTGGAGAATTCAAAAAGATAATAGGACTATCATGTGTGGGTGCAATAGCAACAATTTCATATTTAACATAAGGAACTATAGCAAGTTCATCTCCATAAGCATAATTCATATTGGCATCTTGGCCACAAGCATAGAAAGCATCATCAAAAAGGGATATTTCAAGAGAATCAAAGGGATCATAATAGTCATCATCAAAATAATCCTTCGGTAAGCACGAAGGGAAATTAAACAATGTATGAGTTGAAGAGTTACTCTCATGAGAAGATGCGCACAGGTAGCTAATCTGCTCTTCCTCCTTTTGTTCTTCGCTCTCCTCATCATCTTTTTCATCCAATGAGCTCACAGTTTCATCAATTTCTTCTTCCATAGACTCCTGCAAAATATTAATCTCTTCTTGGACAGTGGAGTAGTCCTCAATATATGGTTCAACATAGGCATTAGAAGCATAATTATCATAGCAATATTTAAGTATGGCAAATTTTTCAGATTTGTAAAGAGTAGCATCATACTTTTCAATCAAAGAAGCAATTCATAAGCACCCTTAAAAGCAACAAATTCTTCAATTTGTTGAACATCATAGTAATTATAAACACCCTTAGCATACGAAGATACGATTCCATTATCACTAAACTCACATTGATAGGGAAGGTGTTTCTTAGGGTTTTCAGAACAAGTAAAATCATATATTTCATATAAATTCCAAGCATAGCATTGCAAACGATGAATTTGACCCAGTAAAATTTTCCCTTTTTCGGATATTCGGTGTCGCAAATAACAAGCATGCTGATGTAAGGATTTTCCCACAACTAAGCTAGTTGGGGTTTCAGCACGAGCACATAGGGATTGAAGATGATCCAAGTAATAAGCTTCAGCAGTGTGATAGATTTTGAGTGGTTCTTCAACCATTGGTTTAGTAGGTTGAAAGTGCAACTATCCCTAGGTGGTTTTGGTAATTCATAACAACATATAGCTCATTGAGCTAATGCTATTCCAAGATGATTATTTCAGGAAAGCTCAATGATTGGCATGGCATGGATGTGAAAGTGGAACCCTCAAAATGCTAAGGACAAAGGATTGGCTCAAGCTCAAAAGCTCAAGACTCTTCATTTTATATTTTAGTGATCCAAGATCACATTGAGTCTTTAGGAAAAGCCAATACTATCAAGGAGGGATGAGGTGTTTCTTAATGAGCCTCTTGCTTCATGTGCTTAGTGATATGCTCCAAAACCCTCAACTACTTTCTCATATCCACATATGACCTAAACCCTAAGCCAAACTCGGTCATACCGATTCTTCCTATCCGGCGCCACCGAGTTTCACTTGTCATAAGCCACTGCCAAACCCTAGCAATTCGGTTCTACCGATAGGGATCTCGGTCTCACCGAGATGGGATTGCAAACTCTCTGTTTCCCTTTCGTAACTTTTCGGTCTCACCGAAAGAGCGAATCGGTCCCACCGAGATTGCAATGTAAATTCAGTGTTTCCCTTTTGTAACTTTTCGGTCTCACCGAAAGAGCAAATCGGTCCCACCGAGTTTGCCTGGCCAATTCTCTGGTTAGCTAATTACCAAATTCGGTCTCACCGAGTTTGTGTAATCGGTCTCACCGAGATTACGTTATGCCCAAACCCTAACCATATCGGTCCTACCGAGTTGCATGTTAGTCCCACCGAAAATCTCTAACGGTCACTAGGTTTACCTTTTCGGTCCGACCGAGTTTGTTGATTCGGTCCCACCGAGATTGGAAAACTGTGTGTAACGGTTGGATTTTGTGTGGAGGCTATATATACCCCTCCACCTCCTCTTCATTCATGGAGAGAGCCATCAGAACACATACACAATTCCAACTCATATGTTCTGAGAGAGAACCACCTACTCATGTGTTGAGACCAAGATATTCCATTCCTACCATATGAATCTTGATCTCTAGCCTTCCCTAAGTTGCTTTCCACTCAAATCTTCTTTCCACAAAATCCAAATCCTATGAGAGAGAGTTGAGTGTTGGGGAGACTATCATTTGAAGCACAAGAGCAAGGAGTTCATTACCTACACACAATTTGTTACTTCTTGGAGAGTGGTGTCTCCTAGATTGGCTAGGTGTCACTTGGGAGCCTCCGACAAGATTGTGGAGTTGAACCAAGGAGTTTGTAAGGGCAAGGAGATCGCCTACTTCGTGAAGATATACCGCTAGTGAGGCAAGTCCTGTGTGAGCGATGGCCGTGGTGGGATAGACAAGGTTGCTTCTTCATGGACCCTTTGTGGGTGGTTGCTTCTTCGTGGACCCTTCGTGGGTGGAGCCCTCCGTGGACTCGCGCAACCGTTACCCTTTGTGGGTGGAGCCCTCCGTGGACTCGCGCAACCGTTACCCTTTGTGGGTTGAAGTCTCCATCAACATGGATGTAGGATAGCACCACCTATCCGAACCACGGGAAAAACATCCGTGTCTCCAATTGCGTTTGAATTCTCCAAACCCTTCCCTTTATATTCTTGCAAGTTGCATGCTTTACTTTCCGCTGCCAATATACTCTTTGCATGCTTGCTTGAATCGTGTGATGATTGCTTGACTTGTCCTACAATAGCTAAAATCTACCAAGAACTAAAATTGGGAAAAGGTTAAGTTTTTATTTGGTCAAGTAGTCTAATCACCCCCCTCTAGACATACTTTCGATCCTACAAGTGGTATCAGAGCTTTGGTCTCCATTTGCTTTGATCTCCATAGCTTTTGGTGGTCATAGCCTTGGTTTCACAACCTAGGAGAGTATGGCGTCTAGCGAGGGAAATTATCACCGTAGAGGTCCTTACTTTGATGGTACTAATTTTGCTAGTTGGAAGCATAAAATGAAAATGCATATTCTTGGACATAACCCCGCCGTTTGGGCTATTGTGTGTGCTGGTTTGCAAGGTGACTTCTTTGATGGGAAAGAACCAAACCGTGAAGCTACCGCGGATGAGTTGAAGATGTTGCAATACAATGCTCAAGCTTGTGATATTCTCTTCAACGGATTGTGCCCCGAAGAATTCAACAAAATCAGCCGTCTTGAGAATGCAAAGGAAATTTGGGACACTTTGATTGATATGCACGAAGGTACTGACTCCGTCAAGGAATCCAAGTTGGATGTGCTTCAAAGTCAACTTGACAAGTTCAAAATGAAGGATGGTGAAGGTGTCGCTAAAATGTACTCTAGGCTTGCTGTCATCACAAATGAGATTGCCGGCTCAGGAAGTGAAGAGATGACCGATAGATTCATCATCAAGAAGATTCTAAGAGCCTTGGATGGAAAATATGATACCGTGTGCACATTGATCCAAATGATGCCCAATTACAAAGATCTCAAGACAACGGAGGTGATTCGAAGAATTGTTGCTCATGAGATGTCACTTAAGGATAAAGAGGAACTTCACAACAAATCAAGTGGTGCCTATAAAGCCTCATGTGAAGCCCCTACATCATCAAGTGAGAAACAAGACTTCAATGAAGAATTGAGCTTAATGGTGAAGAACTTCAACAAGTTCTACAAGAGTAGAAGCAAAGATAGAAGCTTCAAGTCAAGGTCCTACAATGACAAAAGATCTTCTAGTCGAGAGCGAAACTGCTACAGTTGTGGAAGACCCGGACACTATTCCAATGAGTGTACGGCTCCCTACAAGAGAAGAGAAGATTCTCCAAAAAGAAGAAGCAAAGAATCTCCACCAAGAGAGAGAAGGAGTAGAGATGATCGTTATGAACGAAGATACTCACGGAGAAGCAAGGATTCGGAAAGGAAGGAAAAATCATCAAGGAGCTACACAAAACGAAGACATCAAGCTCATGTTGGTGAATGGGTATCCAGCTCCGACTCCGACAGCCACTCCGAGAGAAGTTATCACTCCGACTCCGAAGATACTCAAGATGAAGGTGTTGCCGGTCTAGCACTTGTGTCAACCAACTCCTACGACATATTTGACTCACCAAATGAAGGAATTGGAAGATTCTTCATGGCCAAAGGTCCAAAGGTAACACACCCCGAGTATGTTGATTTCAATAGTGATGAAGATGACTTGTTAGGTGATGATTTGCTTGTTGACAACTCTAGTGATGAATACTATGATGAAACTTCAATTAATCATGCTAATCAAGATAAAACGAATGACAATGATAAGGAAAAGATTGAGGCTCTAACTAAAGAACTAAACACTCTTAAGTTAGCTCATGAAACTATCTTCGAAGATCATCGAGAACTTTTAAGAGCTCATGAGAAATTACGCTTTGAAAAGCTCAATCTTGAGCAAGAGCATGAGTTCTTAAAAGCAATCAATGATGATCTCCGCAAGAAAAGTTCTTCTTACATTGCCAAGCGTTTACTCTTATCCACTTACATGCCTCAAGTCAAGTCTAGTAACAAGAACAAGAAAGATTCTTCCTCTAGCAGTAACAATGATCATGCTAAATCCAATATTGTTGCTTCTAGTATTTCTCTTGATTCCACTAATGATTCTCTTAGCCAAGTTACACTTGAGCAAGAAAATAGCTTATTGAAGGGAATTATAGAGAAAGGAGTGTACAAAAGCCTTGCCGGGAGTAAGCAATTCGAGGAAATTGTGCGCAAGCAAGGAATGCACCGGAAGAATCAAGGTGTTGGTTTTGAACGAAAGGTCAATGCCAATGGAGTTGAGTGGGAAGAAGATCAATACCCCAAGACAAAGTTTGTTCCTCAACAAGAGAAGTATGATACTTCTTTCAAGGGGACACAAGCTCAAGATGATCTTTCACCACAAGACTACAAGCAAAAAGGCAAGGACAAGCTTCAAGAGGAAATTGATGCATTTGAAGAAGCTCCTAAGACCTTAGTCAAGTGGATTCCCAAGACTACTTCAAGTTCCACTTCATCAAGTATGACTACAACTCCAAGGATTCCCATCAAGATGGTGTGGATCCAAAAGAAGAAGAACTAGAAGAGTTCTTGAGGGTGACTCCGCCAACATACTTCACTCTTATCATTTTGGCAAGAACAAGTGCAATCAACTTCCACATCTTGCACTAGTTCAAGGAGTCACAAACCCTCTTGTTGGTAAGACAAGGGACAAGGTAACCTAAAAGTTTTCATGGACATCATCTTGTGTGTGCATCACTCTATGTCTATGGATATCCTTGTTTGTTCCTTGTGGGACTAACCCATGTAGGTATTGAAAGTGCAATTCACTCAAATGGATAGCTCCAAGTGATCTACATCAACATTGAGCATCCACATCTTCAACATCTACATGAAGTCATCATCGACAAAACCCGAGGTTAGTTCATCCCTCTAAGGGGGGATATCACATCTAGGGGGAGCTTTACTCTAAGATTTGAGCTAAAGCAACTCTAAAGATGTGAACACAACAATGCTTTATGTAAAAGTGGTAACCCCACTTGAGCTTAAACGATGAGTATGACCTATGATCAAGTGTTCTCACTTGACTCCTAAGTCAATATACTCACATATAGATGACCTTGTCATCGCAAATTGCTTGATAGATGCTAGAATTGGTTGTGCATGCCTTGTCACATATTTCATTTGCCATCTTATTGTGTGAGCATGCTGGTTGCATATTTTACTCATTCGAGGACATCCACTTGTTGTTTTGATTGTTTGGTTTTACTTCCTTTTGCCAAGTGGATGGACAAGAATGCCTAAGAACCTCCTCTAGTTATCTATGATTTTCTCGTCTCAAACTCTATTCATGCTACATCACAAAATTTGATCAAGTCAGATTCGAACCACTCTGTGTGAGGAGCGCTCGGAGTCCCCGATTCATCATAGACTTAAACTTACAAAACCTCTATGATTCTCGGTCTGACCGATACCCCGCTTTCGGTCCTACCGAGATCATTAAGTTGATCTAGGTTTTCGATCTCGGTGCAACCGATTTGAACCTTTCGGTCACACCGAGTTTCAGTAACTGCTTGCAGTTATGAATCTCGGTGCCACCGAGTTGTTCCACTCGGTCACACCGACAGGGTCGGGCTATATATAGTCACGGGCAAAAATTTGGAAATTTCTCCGAACCCCTTTGCCCGTGCGATAGCCTGCTCTGCCAACATGGTCTCCGGATCGTCTCCTCGCCGCCAGCCGCCTCCAGTCGCTGGTCTCCATCGCCGTCAACGGAATTCTACCCCGCTGTTGCCGCCGTAGCAAGTCTCCGCCAAACTAGGGTATGGACTCGATCTTTGTGCTATTCTCCAATCCGATTCTTAGCACATTGTGATCATCATGATTATTGCCACGATTGAAACACTCCTATCCAGTCAATGCGCTCGTAGATTAGTTTTGATTCGAAAATTTTAGGGTTAGGTTTCCGCCGAAACCATCTCGGACCCACCTAGTTGAAAAACTCGGTCCCACCGATTTGGCTTATGCCATTGCACTAGTGAGACTCGGTCTGACCGAGAATTACTTATCGGTGTGACCGATTTTGGAACTCTATGAAATCCTAGCAGTCTCGGTGCCACCGAACTGTGACTCGGTCCAACCGAGTTCACTAGTTTAGGTTCCAAAACTGCTTCGGTATCACCGAGTTTAAAAATCGGTAGATCCGAGATGATTTCAGTGGGAAACTAAAACTAAGTTTTTGGATCATTCTTTTTGCAAAAATCTCTGCATTTTGTGATGCTCGTCTATTCTACCTCATCTATAAACTATTCACAGGGTCAGCAGACAGCTTGTTCATCATGTCAGACCAGAGTGATAGCCAGAATGTGTTAGAACAGCAAGTGCACATGAGTGAGGGCACTAGTCCCTCCAGCTCTTCAGATGAAGGCAGCAGGAGCACCCCTAGCAATTTGCCAAAAGCTGCCACCAGACAGAGGAAGAAGAGAACTTCAGATTCTGAGGATGAAGATTATGTGGCAGAGGAAGAGGCCACATCAAAGAGAGTTGAGCCAGCACAGGGCACAAAGCCAGGCTTTAAAGTCAAAAGGCCAGCAGGCAGGCAGCCTATGTCAAAGGCTAGAGCTTCAACTGAAAAGCCTGCACCCAAAGAGCCAGTTGCTGCTGAAGGCAAGAAGAGGAAGGAAAGGGTCAAGAAGACTGTAGCCAGAGTGCTTGGAAAGGCTTCCATCATGGAAGAGGAAGAGGAAGAAGAGGTTGCTGCACCACCACCTAAGGCACCTAAGCTTATGGGTGATGCTATCAGGACATGGGCTGCCACATCTAAGCCCAAAGAAGCACCCAAAGCTGCCTCCAAGCCAAAACCAAAGAGGAATACAAGGAGCATACCTGCAACTGAAAAGAACAAGGCCCCAGTGCCTGAAGCTGCTGAAGAAGAGGATGAAGAGCACGTTCTGAGAAAGCTCAAGCCCAAGATCACAGACCACAATGATGCTCATCCTATGGTTGAGGACATGAAGCTCAGGAGAGACTCAGGGCTGAGGACGTGGAGAGAAGCAGATCCGTATGCTTCAAGGAGGAGGACTGTTGTTGACTACAGATTTCACACCAAGGAGCAGCAAGATTTTTATGAGACAGTGCTGCTAGACAAGAAGCGAATAGTCTGTGACATGAGATGGGTCGATTGGCAATACATTAAGGACAACGAAGAGCACTATCCTGGAGTGCAAGACAGCTTTAGTGCTTGTGGAGTTGCAGACTTTGTTGGGCAGAAGCTCACAAAGTGGAACGAGGAGCTTATTATGCAATTCTACTCCACATCACACTTCTATCCAGATGGTAGGATCACATGGATGTCAGAGGGTACGAGGTACCAGTCCACAGTTGCTGAATGGGCACAGCTCATTAATGCCCTAGAGGAGCAAGCAGATGATTTGGACATTTATGCCAAGAAGAAGATGGATCATAACTCAATGTCCAATATGTACAAGGAAATTCCCAATGAAGCTCTTGAAACTTTCAAATTTGGCTCAGTGCATTATCTTCTGTTAGGGCTGCTAACCATCAATTGGATATTGAGGCACACCTTATTGCCCAAGTCAGGTGATCACAAGATGATCAGAGGCCATGCAATCAATTTGCTTCATGTATTTGATGTACCTCAGAAATTCAAGGTCATGAGCCTCATAGTAGAAACTATCAAGAGGACTGCAGCAGATCAGAAGAGGAGCTGTGGATATGCCAGGAGCTCATCAACTCCAAGATGGGCACGGGCATATACTTGTTGGACAAGGAACACTTGCCCATCCATCCAGATTTTGAGGACAATCAAGTTGTGATGACTGAGAATGAACCATCGTCTGCCCAAGCACAAGGAAAGAAGGAGAAGGCAAGAAAGGAGAAAGCTGCCAAGATGCCAACTCAAGAGGAGGCATCTGAGTATTTCTTGAAAACCAAACAAGAGCAGCTTGGTTACCTGATTGCATCCACCCTGCGGATTGAGAAAGGACTAGCCACCCTAACTTAGAACCAGGCAAGCCTAGAGAGAATCACGGAACAAAAGTTCTATGACTTGGATGTCAAGGTGACAGAGATTCAGACTGCAGTGGAGCAGCTCCAAGATGACATGCAGGAGAGGAAAGGGAAGACAACCACTGATGCCTTTGCCAGAGTGACACGAGGTCCGAGGTCGTCTGCAGTGCCAGTTCCTGACACAAGAGCAACTGCCTCAGCTCCAGCCGTAGCAACATCCCAACCTGCTCCAGCGTCCACTTCAACTCCAACTCCAGCGTCTACTTCAGCATCTATAGAAGCCTTCATCCTTGGAGTGATCCGGACTCCACCACCACCAGAAGATCAAGCCTGAGTGTCGATCTAGCACTATGCATTTTCTAGGAACTTTTTGGTAACTTGTTGCCAAAGGGGGAGAAAAATGTATAGATCATAGGCTTCGAGAGAGAGAGTGTTGCTTTTTTCTCTCTTGTTTTATTTGGTGGTTTTTCGAACTTTGTTTGCTTTTGAGTGCTTGAGATACTATGTCATTGCTTGTGAGACATTGATGATCATGTGTTTGATCATAAGGTACACTTAATGCTTGATGAATGCTATCATCTTATCTATCTTATGTGATCATTCACTATTCTTGGTGATGAGTGCATGTATTTCATTCTTATCATTTTAAGCGCTCCACCAAGATGTATGTGACATGGAAGAGTAACCCATGACTCTAATTCTTTGTGCATTTGCAGTCCAAAGCAAATTTTAAATATGCACAAATTTAGGGGGAGCTCTTACTTATCACATACTTCTCAAAGCAACGATATATTTCATGCTTATTATCATTTGTCGAAGCTTTGATCTATATGTTGTCATCAATTACCAAAAAGGGGGAGATTGAAAGTGCAACTATCCCTAGGTGGTTTTGGTAATTCATAACAACATATAGCTCATTGAGCTAATGCTATTCCAAGATGATTATTTCAGGAAAGCTCAATGATTGGCATGGCATGGATGTGAAAGTGGAACCCTCAAAATGCTAAGGACAAAGGATTGGCTCAAGCTCAAAAGCTCAAGACTCTTCATTTTATATTTTAGTGATCCAAGATCACATTGAGTCTTTAGGAAAAGCCAATACTATAAAGGAGGGATGAGGTGTTGCTTAATGAGCCTCTTGCTTCATGTGCTTAGTGATATGCTCCAAAACCCTCAACTACTTTCCCATATCCACATATGACCTAAACCCTAAGCCAAACTCGGTCATACCGATTCTTCCTATCCGGCGCCACCGAGTTTCACTTGTCATAAGCCACTGCCAAACCCTAGCAATTCGGTTCTACCGATAGGGATCTCGGTCTCACCGAGATGGGATTGCAAACTCTCTGTTTCCCTTTCGTAACTTTTCGATCTCACCGAAAGAGCGAATCGGTCCCACGGAGATTGCAATGTAAATTGAGTGTTTCCCTTTTGTAACTTTTCGGTCTCACCAAAAGAGCAAATCGGTCCCACCGAGTTTGCCTGACCAACTCTCTGGTTAGCTAATTACCAAATTCGGTCTCACCGAGTTTGTGTAATCGGTCTCACCGAGATTACGTTATGCCCAAACCCTAACCATATCGGTCCTACCGAGTTGCATGTCAGTCCCACCGAAAATCTCTAACGGTCACTAGGTTTACCTTTTCGGTCCGACCGAGTTTGTTGATTCGGTCCCACCGAGATTGGAAAACTGTGTGTAACGGTTGATTTGTGTGGAGGCTATATATACCCCTCCACCTCCTCTTCATTCGTGGAGAGAGCCATCAGAACACATACACAATTCCAACTCATATGTTCTGAGAGAGAACCACCTACTCATGTGTTGAGACCAAGATATTCCATTCCTACCATATGAATCTTGATCTCTAGCCTTCCCCAAGTTGCTTTCCACTCAAATCTTCTTTCCACAAAATCCAAATCCTATGAGAGAGAGTTGAGTGTTGAGGAGACTATCATTTGAAGCACAAGAGCAAGGAGTTCATTACCTACACACCATTTGTTACTTCTTGGAGAGTGGTGTCTCCTAGATTGGCTAGGTGTCACTTGGGAGCCTCCGACAAGATTGTGGAGTTGAACCAAGGAGTTTGTAAGGGCAAGGAGATCGCCTACTTCATGAAGATCTACCGCTAGTGAGGCAAGTCCTGTGTGGGCGATGGCCATGGTGGGATAGACAAGGTTGCTTCTTCGTGGACCCTTTGTGGGTGGTTGCTTCTTCATGGACCCTTTATGGGTGGAGCCCTCCGTGGACTCGCGCAACCGTTACCCTTTGTGGGTGGAGCCCTCCGTGGACTCGCGCAAACGTTACCCTTTGTGGGTTGAAGTCTCCATCAACGTGGATGTAGGATAGCACCACCTATCCGAACCACGGGAAAAACATCCGTATCTCCAATTGCGTTTGAATTCTCCAAACCCTTCCCTTTACATTCTTGCAAGTTGCATGCTTTACTTTCCGCTGCCAATATACTCTTTGCATGCTTGCTTGAATCGTGTGATGATTGCTTGACTTGTCCTACAATAGCTAAAATCTGCCAAGAACTAAAATTGGGAAAAGGTTAAGTTTTTATTTGGTCAAGTAGTCTAATCACCCCCCCTCTAGACATACTTTCGATCCTACATAGGTACAACTAATTTTTTTGGTATTTTACGTTTCCTACCCATAACTAAAGATAGAAAACAACTAAGAACAGCAAATAAAAATTACTTAGTGATAAAGCAAACAAGCACACACGAGAATATTCACCCCACACTATTGCTCCCCGGCAACGGCGCCAGAAAAAGGTCTTGATAACCCACAAGTATAGGGGATCGCAACAGTTAACGATAAGTAAGAGTGTCGAACCCAACGAGGAGCTAAAGGTAGAACAAATATTCCCTCAAGTTCTACCGACTACCGATACAACTCTATGCACGCTTGACGTTCGCTTTACCTAGAACAAGTATGAAACTAGAAGTACTTTGTAGGTGTTGTTGGATAGGTTTGCAAGATAATAAAGAGTACGTAAATAAAAGTAGGGGCTGTTTAGATAAAGAAACAATAAAGTAAATATAGCGAGTGTGGAAAAGTGGTGGTAGGAGTTGCGAAATTGCCCCTAAGAAATTGACTACTTTACTAGACCGATAGCAAGTATTATGCGGGAGAGGCCACTGCTAGCATGTCATCCCTGACTTAGAATTCTATGCACTTATGATTGGAACTATTAGCAAGCATCCGCAACTACTAATGTTCATTAAGGTAAAACCCAACCATAGCATTAAGGTAAACTGGTCCCCCTTCAATCCCGTATGCATCAATTTCTATGCTAGGTTGAAGCTTCTGTCACTCTTGCCCTCCAATACATAGTCCTATCAACATACAACTAACCCTAGGGTGTGATCCACGCGCGCAATCATATGATGGGCACCAAAGGACAGCAACATAACCACAAGCAAATTAAATCAATCATAGCAATTCATCAACCACCGATAGGACAACGAAAATCTACTCAGACATCATAGGATGGCAACACATCATTGGATAACAATATGAAGCATAAAGAACCATGTTCAAGTAGAGGGTACAGCGGGTTGCGGGAGAGTGGACCGCTATAGATAGAGGGGGGAAGGTGATGGAGATGTTGGTGAAGATGGCGGAGGTGTTGGTGTAGATCACGGTGATGATGATGGCCCCGATGGCACTCCGGTGCCACCAGAAGCGAGGGGGAGAGAGCCCCACTCCTTCTTCTTCTTCCTTGACCTGCTCCCTAGATGGGAGAAGGGTTTCCCCTCTGGTCCATGAACTCCATGGCACGGAGGGGCGAGAGCCCCTCCGAGATTGGATCTGTCTCTCTGTCTCTCTCTATTTCTGCGTTCCCAGATTCTTCCCTTTCACCATTTCTTATATTCCCCGAGATCCGTAACTCCTATTGGGCTAAAAATTTAACACGATTTCTATCCGGATATTAGCTTTCTTGCGGCAAAAGAAGGGCATCAACCGCCTTACGGGTCGCCCATGAGGGCCAGGGGCACGCCCAGGGGGCAGGCGCGCCCCCCTGCCTCGTGGCCACCTCGGGGACCGTCTCGCGTGGAGTTTTCTTCCCAAAAATCATATATATTCCAGAAAAAATCTCTGTCAATTTTTATCCCGTTTGGACTCCGTTTGATATGGATATTCTACGAAACAAAAGAATGCAAAAAACAGGAACTGGCATAGGGCACTGGATCAATATGTTAGTCCCAAAAATAGTATAAAAAGTTGCCAAAAGTATACAAAAGTTGTAGAATATTGGCATGGAACAATCAAAAATTATAGATACGACGGAGATGTATCAATGACAAAGGGAACAAGGTATGTTGTTATGCGGTTTGACCGATAAAGATCTTCATAGAATATGTAGGAGCCAATATGAGCATACAGGTTCTGCTATTGGTTATTGATCAGAGATGTGTCTCGGTCATGTCTACATAGTTCTCGAACCGGTAGGGTCCGCACGCTTAAAGTTCGATGATGGTTATATTATGAGTTTACGGTTTTGATGTACCAAAGGTAGTTCGGAGTCCCGGATATGATCACGGACATAACGAGGGGTCTCGAAATGGTCGAGACGTAAAGATTGATATATTGAACGACTATGTTCGGACACCGGAATGGTTTCGGGGAGTTTCAGGCATATACCGGAGTACCGGGGGGTTATCGGAACCCCCCGGGGAGACTAATGGGCCTATTGGGCCCTAATGGAGAAGAGGAGGGGTGGTCAAAGGGCAGCCGCGTGCATGATTTATTTTTTGATTGTCTTCCTTATGAGTGGCGGTCGGGGACGAGCGATGGTCTTTTCCAACCAATCTATCCCCCTAGGAGCATGCGCGTAATACTTTGCTTTGATAACTTGTAGATTTTTGCAATAAGTATATGAGTTCTTTATGACTAATGTTGAGTCCATGGATTATACGCACTTTTCTTTCTTCCCCCATTGCTTGCCTCTCTAATATCGCGCACCTTTCGCCGGTATCATACACCCACCATATACCTTCCTCAAAACAGCCACCATACCTACCTATTATGGCATTTCCATAGCCATTCCGAGATATATTTCCATGCAACTTTCCACCGTTCCGTTTATTATGACACACTCCATCATTGTCATATTTCTTAGCATGATCATGTAGTTGACATTGTATTTGTGGCCAAGCCACCGTTCATAATTCTTTCATACATGTCACTCATGAGTCATTGCATATCCCGGTACACCGCCGGAGGCATTCACATAGAGTCATATTTTGTTCTAAGTATCGAGTTGTAATTGTTGAGTTGTAAGAGAATAAAAGTGTGATGATCATCATTATTAGAGCATTGTCCTAGTGAGGAAAGGATGATGGAGACTATGATTCCCCCACAAGTCGGGATGAGACTCCAGACAAAAAATAAAAAAAAGAAAGAAAAGAGGCCATAAAAAAGAGAAAAGGCCCAAATAATAAAAAAATGAGAGAAAAAGAGAGAAGGGGCAATGCTACTATCCTTTTACCACACTTGTGCTTCAAAGTAGCACCATGATCTTCATGATAGAGAGTCTCCTATGATATCACTTTCATATACTAGTGGGAAATTTTCATTATAGAACTTGGCTTGTATATTCCAATGATGGGCTTCCTCAAAATGCCCTAGGTCTTCATGAGCAAGCAAGTTGGATGCACACCCACTTAGTTTCTTTGGTTGAGCTTTCATATACTTATAGCTCTAGTGCATCTGTTGCATGGGAATCCCTACTCACTCACATTGATATCTATTGATGGGCATCACCATAGCCCATTGATATGCCTAGTTGATGTGAGACTATCTTCTCCTTTTTGTCTTCTCCACAACCACCATTCTATTCCACCTATAGTGCTATATCCATGGCTCACGCTCATGTATTGCGTGAAGATTGAAAAAGTTTTGAAGATGTCAAAAGTATGAAACAATTGCTTGGCTTGTCATCGGGGTTGTGCATGATTTAAATACTTTGTGTGGTGAAGATAGAGCATAGCCAGACTATATGATTTTGTAGGGATAACTTTCTTTGGCCATGTTATTTTGAGAAGACATGATTGCTTCGTTAGTATGCTTGAAGTATTATTATTTTTATGTCAATATTAAACTTTTATCTTGAATCTTTCGGATCTGAATATTCATACCACAATTAAGAAGAATTACATTAAAATTATGCCAAGTAGCACTTCGCATCAAAGATTCTGTTTTTATCATTTACCTACTCGAGGACGAGCAGGAATTAAGCTTGGGATGCTTGATACGTCTCCAACGTATCTATAATTTTTTATTGCTCCATGCTATATTATCTACTGTTTTGGACATTATTGGGCTTTATTATCCACTTTTATATTATTTTTGGGACTAACCTATTAACCGGAGGCCCAGCCTAGAATTGGTGTTTTTTTTGCCTATTTTAGGGTTTCAAAGAAAAGGAATATCAAACGGAGTCCAAACGGAATGAAACCTTCGGGAACGTGATTTTCTCACCGAACATGATCCAGGAAACTTGGACCCTATGTCAAGAAACAAAGGAGGAGGCCACGAGGTAGGGGGCGCGCCTACCCCCCCCCCCCCCCGAGGCATGCCCTCCACCCTCGTGGGGCCCCTGTTGCTCCACCGATGTACTCCTTCCTCCTATATATACCTACGTACCCCCAAACGATCAGGATGGAGCCCAAACCCTAATTCCACCGCCGTAACTTTCTGTATCCATGAGATCCCATCTTGGGGCCTGTTCCGGAGCTCCGCCGGAGGGGGCATCCATCACGGAGGGCTTCTACATCAACACCATAGCCTCTCTGATGAAGTCTGAGTAGTTTACCTCAGACCTTCGGGTCCATAGTTATTAGCGAGATGGCTTCTTCTCACTTTTTGGATCTCAATACAATGTTCTCCCCCTCTCTTGTGGAGATCTATTCGATGTAATCTTCTTTTGCAGTGTGTTTGTTGAGACCGATGAATTATGGGTTTATGATCAAGATTATCTATGAACAAGATTTGAATCTTCTCTGAATTCTTTTATGTATGATTGGTTATCTTTGCAAATATCTTCGAATTATCAGTTTGGTATGGCCTACTAGATTGATCTTTCTTGCAATGGGAGAAGTGCTTAGCTTTGGGTTCAATCTTGCGGTGTCCTTTCCCAGTGACAGTAGGGGCAGCAAGGCACGTATTGTATTGTTGCCATCGAGGATAACAAGATGGGGTTTATATCATATTGCATGAGTTTTTCCCTCTACATCATGTCATCTTGCTTAAGGCGTTACTCTGTTTTCATGAACTTAATACTCTAGATGCATGCTGGATAGCGGTCGATGAGTGGAGTAATAGTAGTAGATGCAGGCAGGAGTCGTTCTCTTTGTCTCGGACGTGATGCCTATATACATGATCATACCTAGATATTCTCATAACTATGCTCGATTCTGTCAATTGCTCAACAATAATTCGTTCATCCACCGTAAAATACTTATGCTCATGAGAGAAGCCACCAGTGAAACCTATGGCCCCGGGGTCTATCTTCATCATATTAATCTTCCAATACTTAGTTATTTACTTTGCTTTTATTTTACTTTGCATCTTTATCACAAAAATACCAAAAATATTATCTTATCATATCTATCAGATCTCACTCTCATAAGTGACCAAGAAGGCATTGACAACCCCTTATCGCGTTGGTTGCGAGGAGTTATTTGTTTTGTGCAGGTACTAGGGACGCGCGCAACCTCCTACTGGATTGATACCTTGGTTCTCAAAAACTGAGGGAAATACTTACGCTACTTTGCTGCATCATCCTTTCCTCTTCAAGGAAATACAACGCAGTGCTCAAGAGGTAGCAAATATCATAGCAGTGCTTAGGCGAAGCCCTGCGATGGTAGAACATCAACATCGTCACCACGCTGTTGTGTTGACGGAACTCTCCCTCAAAGCTCGGCTGGATCAGAGTTCGAGGGACGTCATCGAGTTGAACATGTGCAGAACTCGGAGGTGTCGTGCGTTCGGTACTTGATCGGTCGGATTGTGAAGATGTACGACTACATCAACCACGTTGTGCTAATGCTTCCTCTTTCGGTCTACGAGGGTACGTGGACACACTCTCCCCTCTCCTTGCTATGCATCACCATGATCTTGCATGTGCGTAGGAATTTTTTTGAAATTATTACGTTCCCCAACAGTGGCATCAGAGCCAGGTTTTTTATGCGTTGATGTTATATGCACGAGTAGAACACAAGTGAGTTGTGGGCGATACAAGTCATACTGCTTACCAACATGTCATACTTTGGTTCGGCGGTATTGTGGGATGAAGCGGCACGGACCGACATTACGCGTACGCTTACGCGAGACTGGTTCTATCGACGTGCTTTGCACATAGGTGGCTGGCGGGTGTCAGTTTCTCCAACTTTAGTTGAACCGAGTGTGACTATGCCCGGTCCTTGAGAAGGTTAAAACAACACTAACTTGACGAACTATCGTTGTGGTTTTGATGCGTAGGTAAGAACGGTTCTTGCTCAGCCCGTAGCAGCCACATAAAACTTGCAACAACAAAGTAGAGGACGTGTAACTTGTTTTTGCAGGGCATGTTGTGATGTGATATGGTCAAGACATGATGCTATATTTTATTGTATGAGATCATCATGTTTTGTAACCGAGTTATCGACAACTGGCAGGAGCCATATGGTTGTCGCTTTATTGTATGCAATGCAATCGCCCTGTAATTGCTTTACTTTATCACTAAGCGGTAGCGATAGTCGTAGAAGCAATAGTTGGCGAGACGACAATGATACTACGATGGAGATCAAGGTGTCGCGCCGGTGACGATGGTGATCATGACGGTGCTTCAAAGATGGAGATCATAAGCACAAGATGATGATGGCCATATCATATCACTTATATTGATTGCATGTGATGTTTATCTTTTATGCATCTTATTTTGCTTTGATTGACGGTAGCATTATAAGATGATCTCTCACTAAATTTCAAGATAAAAGTGCTCTCCCTGAGTATGCACCGTGGCCAAAGTTCGTCGTGCCCAGACACCACGCGATGATCGGGTGTGATAAGTTGTACGTCCATCTACAACGGGTGCAAGCCAGTTTTGCACACACAGAATACTCAGGTTAAACTTGACGAGCCTAGCATATGAAGATATGGCCTCGGAACACTGAGACCGAAAGGTTGAGCGTGAATCATATAGTAGATATGATCAACATAATGATGTTCACCATTGAAAACTACTCCGTTTCACGTGATGATCGGTTATGGTTTAGTTGATTTGGATCACGTGATCACTTAGATGATTAGAGATATTTCTATCTAAGTGGGAGTTCTTAAGTAATATGATTAATTGAACTTAAATTTATCATGAACTTAGTACCTGATAGTATTTTTCATGTCTATGTTTGTTGTAGATAGATGGCTCATGCTGTTGTTCCGTTGAATTTTAATGCATTCCTTGAGAAAGCAAAGTTGAAAGATGATGGTAGCAATTACACGGACTGGGTCCGTAACTTGAGGATTATCCTCATTGTTGCACAGAAAAATTACGTCCTGGAAGCACCGCTGAGTGCCAAACCTGCTGCAGGAGCAACACCAGATGTTATGAACACCTGGCAGAGCAAAGCTGATGACTACTCGATAGTTCAGTGTGCCATGCTTAACGGCTTAGAACCAGGACTTCAACGACGCTTTGAACGTCATGGAGCATATGAGATGTTCCAGGAGTTGAAGTTAATATTTCAAGCAAATGCCCGGATTGAGAGATATGAAGTCTATAATAAGTTCTAAAGCTGCAAGATGGACGAGAATAGTTCTGTCAGTGAGCATATACTCAAAATGTCTGGGTATCGTAATCACTTGACTCAACTAGGAGTTAATCTTCCTGTTGATGGTGTCATTGACAGAGTTCTTCAATCACTGCCACCAAGCTACAAAAGCTTCATGATGAACTATAATATGCAAGGGATGAATAAGACAATTCCCGAGCTCTTCGCAATGCTAAAATCTACGGAGGTAGAAATCAAAAAGGAGCATTAAGTGTTGATGGTCAATAAGACCGCCAGTTTCAAGAAAAAGGGCAAAGGGAAGAAGAAGGGGAACTTCAAGAAGAACAGCAAACAAGTTGCTGCTCAGGAGAAGAAACCCAAGTCTGGACCTAAGCTTGAGACTCTGTGCTTCTACTACAAACAGACTGGTCACTGGAAGCGGAACTGCCCCAAGTATTTGGCGGATAGGAAGGATGGCAAGGTGAAAGGATCGAGAAGAGGTGTCTAGAGGGGGGTGATTAGACACTAAGTGCCAAAAGTTACAGTTTTTAATATTCTTAAGTTTAAGTGGAGTTTAAGAACAAGTTTAACAAACACAATACATATCAAGCAAGCATGCAGTGAGTATATGAGCAGCGGAAAGTAAAGCATGCAACTTGCATGAATGTAAAGAGAAGGGTTTGGAGTATTCAAACGCAATTGGAGACACGGATGTTTTTGTCGTGGTTCCGATAGGTGGTGCTATCGTACATCCACGTTGATGGAGACTTCAACCCACGGAGGGTAACGGTTGCGCGAGTCCACGGAGGGTCCACGAAGAAGCAACCTTGTCTATTCCATCACGGCCATCGCCCACGAAGGACTTGCCTCACTAGCAGTAGATCTTCACAAAGTAGGCGATCTCCTTGCCCTTACAAACTCCTTGGTTCAACTCCACAATCTTGTTGGAAGCTCCCAAGTGACACCTAGCCAATCTAGGAGACACCACTCTCCAAGAAGTAACAAATGGTGTGTTGATGATGAACCCCTTGCTCTTGTGCTTCAAATGATAGTCTCCCCAACACTCAACTCTCTCTCACAGGATTTGGATTTGGTGGAAAGAAGATTTGAGTGGAAAGCAACTTGGGAAAGGCTAGAGATCAAGATTCATATGGTTGGAATGGAATATCTTGACCTCAACACAAGTGTATTGGAAGTGTAGGTATGTTTTGATGGCTCTCTCCACGAATGAAGAGTGGGTGGAGGGGTATATATAGCCTCCACAAAAAATATAACCGTTACACACAATTTGCCAAACTCGATGGGACCAAATGGTTAAACTCGGTCGGACCGATTCAGCAAACTTAGTGACCGTTAGGATTTTCGGTGGGACTGAGATGCAACTCGGTAGGACTGATACGGTTAGGGTTAGGGCATAACGTAATCTCGGTGTGACCGATTACACAAACTTGGTGGGACTGATTTTGGTAATAAGCTAACCAGAGAGTTGGTCAGGCAAACTCGGTGAGACCGATTACACAAACTCGGTGGGACCGATTTTGGTAATAAGCTAACCAGAGGGTTTGCATTGTAATCTCGGTAGTACCGATTGCTCAAACTCAATGAGACCGATTTTGGTAATGGAAATACACAGAGAGATTACAATACCATCTCGGTGAGACCGAGATCCCTATCGGTGAAACCGATTTGCTAGGGTTTGTGGCAGTGGCTATGACATCTGAAACTCGGTGGCGCTGGATAGATAGAATCGGTGGGGCTGAGTTTGACTTTTGGTTTAGGTCATATGTGGATGTGGGAAGGTAGTTGAGGGTTTTGGAGCATATCACTAAGCACTTTGAGCAAGCAAGCCATTAAGCAACACCTCATCCCCTCTTGGTAGTATTGGCTTTTCCTATAGACTCAATGTGATCTTGGATCACTAAAATAGAAACTGTAGAGTCTTGATCTTGAAGCTTGAGCCAATCCTTTGTCCTTAGCATCTTGATGGGGTTCCACATCCTCTAGTCCATGCCACTCCATTGTTGAACTTATCTGAAACATACTAGGTAAAAGTGTTAGTCAAACAAGAGATATGTTGACATTAATTACCAAAACCACCCAGGGAGCACTTGTGCTTTCACAAGGTGAACAAAGGTATATGTGATATACATGTTATTGATGTGTACCTTACCAGAGCTCACAGTAGCACCTGGGTATTTGATACTGGTTCTGTAGCTAATATTTGCAACTCAAAACAAGGACTACGGATTAAGCGAACACTGGCTAAGGACGAGGTGACGATGCGCGTGGGAAATGGTTCCAAAGTCGATGTGATCGCCGTCGGCATGCTACCTCTACATCTACCTTCGGGATTAGTTTTAGACCTAAATAATTGTTATTTTGTGCCAGCGTTGAGCATGAACATTATATCTGGATCTTGTTTAATGCGAGACGGTTATTCATTTAATTCTGAGAATAATGGTTGTTCTATTCATATGAGTAATATCTTTTATGGTCATGCACCCTTAAAGAGTGGTCTATTTTTGATGAATCTCGATAGTAGTGATACACATATTCATAATGTTGAAGCCAAAAGATGCAGAGTTGATAATGATAGTGCAACTTATTTGTGGCACTGCCGTTTGGGTCATATTGGTATAAAGCACATGAAGAAACTCCATACTGATGGAGGATACGTCCATTTTGCATCATGCTTTTATATCGATATTTATTGCATTATTGACTGTTATTTCACTTTATGTCACAATACTTATGGCTATTCTCTCTAATTTTACAAGGTTTACATAAAGAGGGAGAATGCCAGTAGCTGGAATTCTGGTCTGGAAAAGGAGCAAATATTAGAGACCTATTCTGCGCAACTCCAAAAGTCCTGAAACTCCACGGAACGTCTTAAAAGAAATAAAGAAAAATCCATGCCAAAGATGAAGGCCAGGGGCCCACACCCTGCTCACGAGGGTGGGGCGCCCCCACCCCCCTAGGGCGTGCCCCCCTATCTCGTGGGCCCCCTGGTGGCTCTCCGATGCCCATCTTCTCCTATATGAGGTCTTTTGATGAGAAAAAAATAGAGAGGAACTTTTCGGGACGAGACTCTGCCGCCACGAGGCGGAACCTTGGCGGATCCAATCTAGAGCTCCGGCAGAGCTGTTCTACCGGGGATACTTCCTTCCCGGAGGGGGAAATCATCACCATCGTCATCACCAACGCTCCTCTCATCGGGAGAGGGCAATCTCCATCAACATCTTCACCAGCACCATCTCATCTCCAAACCCTAGTTCATCTCTTGTGTATCCAATTCTTGTCTCGAAGTCCGGGATTGGTGCTAGTAGTGTTGATTACTCCTTGTAGTTGATGCTAGTTGGTTTAATTGGTGGAAGATCATATGTTCAGATCCTATACGCATATTATCACCCCTCTGATTATGAACATGAATATGCTTTGTGAGTAATTACGTTCCTTCCTGAGGACAAGTGAGAAGTGTTGCTATGAGTAGTCATGTGAATTTGGTATTCATTTGATATTTTGATAAGATGTATGTTGTCTAGCCTCTAGTGGTGTTATGTGAACATTGACTACATAACACTTCACCATTATTTGGGCCTAGAGGAAGGCATTGGGAAGTAATAAGTAGATGATGGGTTGCTAGAGTGACAGAATCTTAAACCCTAGTTTATGCGTTGCTTCGTAAGGGGCTGATTTGGATCCATATGTTTCATGCTATGGTTAGGTTTACCTTAATACTTTTGTTGCAGTTGCGGATTCTTGCAATAGAGGTTAATCATAAGTGGGATGCTTGTTCAAGTAAGAATAGTACCCAAGCACCAGTCCACCCACATATCAAATTATCAAAGTATCGGACGTGAATCATATGAACGTGATGAAAACTAGCTTGACGATATTCCCATGTGTCCTCGGGAGCGCTTTTCCTATTATAAGAGTTTGTTCTAGCTTGTCCTTTGCTACAAAAGGATTGGGCCACCTTGCTGCACTTTATTTACTTTTGTTACATGGTGCTCGTTACAATTTATCATATCACAAAACTATCTGTTACCACTTATTTCAGTACTTGCAAAGAATACCTTGCTGAAAACCGCTTATCATTTCCTTCTGCTCCTCGTTGGGTTCGACACTCTTACTTATCGAAAGGACTATGATAGGTCCCCTATACTTGTGGGTCATCAAGAATCTTTTTTGGCGCCATTGTCGGGGAGTGTAGCGCCTTTGGTAGGTAGAATTTGGTAAGGAAAAATTTATATAGTGTGCTGAAATTTATTGTCACTTGTTACTATGGAAAGTAATTCTCTGAGGGGCATGTTCGGGGTATCTTCACCCCGTCTAGTAGAGAAAAGAGTTGCTCCTCAACCTACTGAACCTATTGAAAATGAAACTCCTTTTGAATTTCCTGCGGCTATGATGGAAAAACTGCTAGCTAACCCTTTTACAGGAGATGGAACAAAGCATCCCGATGAGCACTTAATATATGTGGATGAAGTTTCTGGATTATTTAAGCTTGTAGGTATACACGATGATGTTGCTAAGAAGAAGGTCTTCCCTTTATCTTTGAAGGGAGACGCATTGATATGGTATAGGCTATGTGATGATATGAGATTCTGGGACTATAAAAGATTGAAGTTGGAATTTCATCAAAAGTATTACCCTATGCATCTTGTTCATCGTGATCGCAGTTACATATATAATTTCTGGCCTCGCGAAGGAGAAAGCATCGCTCAAGCTTGCGGGAGGCTTAAATCAATGTTATATTCATGCCCCAATCATGAGCTCCCGATAGAAATAATTATGCAAAGTTTTTATGCTCGGCTTTCTGAAAACAATCGCAACATGCTCGATACTTCTTGTGTTGGCTCTTTTATGATGAAGACTATTGAATTCAGATGGAATTTATTGGATAGAATGAAACGCAACTCTGAAGATTGGGACCTCGATGAAGGTAAGGAGTCAGGTATGACACCTAAGTTTGATTGTGTTAAATCTTTTATGGATACCGATATTTTTCGTAAGTTTAGCACTAAATATGGACTTGACTCTGAGATAATAGCTTCTTTCTGTGAATCTTTTGCTACTTATGTTGATCTCCCAAAGGAGAAGTGGTTTAAATATCATCCTCCCATAGAAGTAAAAGTAGCTGCACCTATTAAAGTTGAAGAAAAGACTGTCACTTATAATGATCCTATTGTTCCTACTTCTTATATTGAGAAACCACCTTTTCCTGTTAGAATAAAGGATCATGCTAAAGCTTCAACTATTGTTCGTAAAAGCAATATTAGAACTTATACACCTCCTGAATAAGTTAAATTAGAACCTAATATTGCTATTGTTAAAGATCTCTTGTCTAATAATATTGATGGGCATGTTATTCAGTTCGAAGGTGAAACTGCTAGAATTGCTAAACGTTGTGCTAAAGATAAACATAGACCCGTGGTAGGCGTGCCTGTTTTTCTGTTAAAATAGGGGATCATTGTTATCATGGCTTATGTGATATGGGTGCTAGTGCTAGTGTTATACCGCATACTTTATATGAAGAAATTAAGAATGAAATTGCACCTGCTGAGTTAGAAGATATTGATGTCACAATTAAACTTGCCAATAGAGATACTATTTCAGCAATGGGAATTGTCAGAGATGTTGAAGTCTTGTGTGGGAAAACTAAATATCTTGCTGATTTTCTTGTTCTTGGTTCCCCACAAGATAGTTTTTGTCCCATTATATTTGGTAGACCCTTCTTAAATACTGTCAATGCTACCATAGATTGCACAAAGAATGTTGTTACTGTTGGCTTGGATGATATGGTTCATGAGTTTAATTTCTCTAAATTTAGTAAACAACATCGTGAGGAAGAATTACCTAGTAAGTAGTTGGTCTTGCTTCTATTGTCGTACCTCCTAGTGATCCTTTAGAACACTATTTGCTAGACCATGAAAATGATATGTTCATGAATGAAAGAAGGGAAATAGATGAAGTATTCTTTAAATAGGAACCTATTCTGAAACACAATTTGCCTGTTGAAATCCTAGGGGACCCTCCTCCGCCTAAGGGTAATCCCGTGTTCGAGCTTAAACCTTTGCCTGATAATCTTAAATATGCTTATCTTGATGAAAAGAAGATATATCCTGTTATTATTAGTGCTAACCTTTCAGAGCATGAAGAAGAAAGATTATTGAAAACTCTGAAGAAGCATCGTGCTGCTATTGGATATACTCTTGATGATCTTAAGGGCATTAGTCCCACTCTATGCCAACATAAAATAAATTTGGAAGCAGATGCCAAACCAGTTCGTGATCCTCAACGACGTCTGAATCCTAAAATGAAAGAAGTGGTAAGAAAAGAAATACTAAAGCTTCTGGAGGCAGGTATAATCTATCCCGTTGCTGATAGTGAGTGGGTAAGTCTTGTCCATTGTGTCCCTAAGAAGGGAGGTATTACTGTTGTTCCTAATTATAAAGATGAATTGATTCCGCAAATAATTATCACAGGTTATAGGATGGTAATTGATTTCCGCAAATTAAATAAAGCTACTAAGAAAGATCATTACCCCTTACCTTTTATTGATCAAACGCTAGAAAGATTATGCAAACACACACACATTATTGCTTTCTAGATGGTTATTCTGGTTTCTCTCAAATACCTGTGTCGGCTAAAGATCAATCAAAGACTACTTTTACATGCCCTTTTGGTACTTTTGCTTATAGACGTATGCCTTTTGGTTTATGTAATGCACCTGCTACCTTTCAAAGATGCATGATGGCTATATTCTCTGACTTTTGTAAAAAGATTTGTGCGGTTTTCATGAACGATTTTTCCATCTATGGTTCCTCTTTTGATGATTGCTTGAGAAATCTTGATCGAGTTTTGCAGAGATGTGAAGAAACTAATGTTGTCTTGAATTGGGAAAAGTGCCACTGTATGGTTAATGAAGGTATTGTTTTGGGGCACAAAGCTTCTAAAATAGGTATTGAAGTTGATAAAGCCAAGGTTGATGCTATTGAAAAGATGCCATGTCCCAAGGACATCAAAGGTATAAGAAGTTTCCTTGGTCATGCCGGGTTTTATAGGAGGTTCATTAAGGACTTCTCAAAAATTTCTCGGCCTCTGACTAATTTATTGCAAAAAGATATACCATTTGTCTTTGATGATGATTGTGTAGAAGCATTTGAAATACTTAAGAAAGCATTAGTTTCTGCACCTATTGTTCAGCCACCTGATTGGACTTTACCCTTTGAAATTATGTGTGATGCTAGTGATTATGCTGTAGGTGCTGTTCTAGGGCAAAGAGTCGATAAGAAATTAAATGTTATTCATTATGCTAGTAAGACTCTATAAAATGCTCAAAGAAATTATGCTACTACTGAAAAAGATCTTTTAGCAGTTGTATTTGCTTGTGATAAGTTCAGATCTTACATTGTTGATTCTAAAGTAACTATTCAAACAGATCATGCTGCTATTAAATATATTATGGAAAAGAAAGATGCTAGACCTAGACTTATTAGATGGGTTCTCTTGCTACAAGAATTTGATTTGCATATTGTTGATAGAAAGGGAGCTGAGAACCCCGTTGCAGACAACTTGTCTAGGTTAGAAAATATTCTTGATGACCCACTACCTATTAATGATGACTTTCCTGATGAGCAATTAAATGTTATAAGTACTTCTCGTAGTACTCCATGGTATGCTGATTATGCTAATTATATTGTTGTTAAGTTTATACCACCTAGCTTCACATACCAACAAAAGAAAAAGTACTTCTATGATTTGAGACATTACTTTTGGGATGAACCACATCTTTATAAAGAAGGAGTAGATGGTGTTATTAGGCGTTGTGTACCTGAGCATGAACGGGAACATATCCTACGCAAGTGTCATTCCGAGTCTTATGGAGGACACCACGCTGGAGATAGAACTGCCCATAAGGTATTGCAATCTGGTTTTTATTGGCCTACCCTCTTCAAGGATGCCCGTAAGTTTGTCTTGTCTTGTGATGAATGTCAAAGAATTGGTAATATTAGTAGACGTCAAGAAATGCCTATGAATTATTCACTTGTTATTGAACCGTTTGATATTTGGGGCTTTGATTATATGGGACCTTTTCCTACCTCTAATGGATACACACATATTTTAGTTGCTGTTGATTACGTTACTAAGTGGGTACAAGCTATTCCAACTAGTAGTGCTGATCATAACACTTCTATTAAAATGCTTAAAGAAGTTATTTTCCCAAGGTTTGGAGTCCCTAGATATTTAATGACTGATGGTGGTTCACACTTTATTCATGGTGCTTTCCGTAAAATGCTTGCTAAATATGATGTTAATCATAGAATTGCATCCCCTTATCACCCGCAGTCTAGTGGTCAAGTAGAGTTGAGCAATAGAGAGCTCAAATTAATTTTGCAAAAGACTGTTAATAGGTCTAGAAAGAATTGGTCTAAGAAACTTGATGATGCATTATGGGCTTATAGAACTGCATACAAAAATCCTATGGGTATGTCCCCGTATAAAATGGTCTATGGAAAAGCATGTCACTTACCTCTCGAACTAGAACATAAGGCATACTGGGCTATTAAAGAACTCAACTATGATTTTGAACTTGCCAGTGAGAAGAGGTTATTTGATATTATCTCACTTGATGAATGGAGAACCCAAGCTTATGAAAATGCCAAGTTGTTTAAAGAAAAAGTTAAAAGATGGCATGACAAAAGGATACAAAAGCGTGAGTTTAATGTAGGTGATTATGTATTGCTATACAACTCTCGTTTAAGATTTTTTGCAGGAAAACTTCTCTCTAAATGGGAAGGCCCCTACGTCATCGAAGAGGTCTATCGTTCCGGTGCCATAAAAATCAACAACTTCGAGGGCACAAATCCAAAGGTGGTAAACGGTCAAAGAATTAAACATTATATCTCAGGTGATCCCATAAATGTTGAAACCAATATTATTGAAACCATAACCCCGGAGGAATACATAAGGGACACTTTCCGGAATGTTTCAGACTCCGAAAAGGAATAGGTATGTGGTACGGTAAGTAAACCGACTCCAAAACAATTTTTAAGGCAATATTTCTCCGTTTTGGAATATTTAGAAAAATAGAAAAATAAGTAGCAATCCGGGAAGGACACGAGGGCCCCACGAGGGTGGTGGGTGCGCCCCCCTACCTCGTGAGTGCCTCGTGTGCTTTCCGGACTCCGTTTTCTTGCACGATACGTATTTTGGTCGGTAAAAATTCATTATATATCTTCCCGAAGGTTTTGACTCCCGTATCACGCAAAAATCTCATGTTTTTGGTTCGAGCTGTTTTTCTGACAGATCTAGGTTATCATGACGGCCCCAAGCGCCTCCAAGGACAAGTTCTTCGAGAAGGTCATCAACCCTTACCTCGCGGAGGTGCTGCGACACCCTCAAACCATTGAGATGCGTGATGGGTTGCTGAACATCCGCGATGAAGAGGGACCAAAGGGGGCCAGAAGCATGGAGATGAGGCTCGAAGCAGTGGAGCAACAAGTTTTCAAGTGCCAAAGGATGGTGGAGCGTGGAATCAACACTAGCCACATGATGCTCGCGGAGTTCACTGACAACTACAGGCTGGATGCCAGGAACACCGAGGAGGCCATCTTCAAGCTATATGAGAAGATCGAGCACCTCCAAGCCCAAGTCTATGACCTTCAAAACCAAAACTGTCAGTATGAATATATATTCAAAAGAATGAGTTTGGCTGCAGATTTGAGGATTCCGGAGACTCGATAATCTTTCTATGATGGTGAACCTATGCCTTGGAAGATGGATGACAAGCTTACATCATCAACAACACCTCCACCGTCTCCTCCAACAAAGAAGACATGATCACATGGGTATGGGCACCCCCCTTGGCAACTGCCAAGCTTGGGGGAGGTGCCCCGGTATCGTATCACCATCACAACTCCTATCTTTACCATTTTCTTAGTTCGATCCTATTAGTAGTATCTTGATCTAGTAGAATAAAGTTTATGGCATGATCTAGTTTTGAGTTTTGCTTTATGATCCCTTTATGTAATCGAGTCCGTGAGCTATATATAATAAAGATTAGTGTTGAGTCAAGGGCTTGATTATTTTTCCATGATCTTGGGTGAATAAAAGAAAGAAGAAAAGAATAAAAGAAACAAAAAGTTCATATTGATCTTATTGAGAGTAATGACTTCACATAGAAAGAGTATGATGATTAAAAGTTGTTGGGAGTTGGCAGACATAGCTTTGGTGATTGTTGCAATTAATAGGAAGTAATAAGGAAATAGAGGTTTCACATATAGATATATTATCATTGACATCTTTTATGATTGGGAGCACTCATTAAAATATGACATGCTAAAGAGTTGATGTTGGACAAGGAAGACAACGTAATGAGTTATGTCTTTCTTATATCTGAGATAAAGTATGTTGTCATGGTTCCTCTAACTTGTTGAGCTTGCCTATTCCCCTCATGTTAGCCAAATTCTCAGCACCAAGTAGAAATACTACTTGTGCTTCCAAATATCCCTAAACCAGTTTTGCCATGAGAGTCCACCATATCTACCTATGGATTGAGTAAGATCCTTCAAGTAAGTTGTCATCGGTGCAAAGCAATAAAAATTGCTCTAAATATGTATGATTGATTGGTGTGGGAGAAATAAGCTTTATACGATCTTGTGATGTGGAAGTAATAAAAGCGACGGACTGCATAATAAAGGTTCATATCACAAGTGGCAATATAAAGTGACGTTCTTTCGCATTGAGATTTTATACATCCAACCATAAAAGCGCATGGCAACCTCTGCTTCCCTCTGCGAAGGGCATATCCTTTATAATTATCTTCTACCTTATGCAAGAGTCATGGTGATCTTCACCTTTTCTTTTTTATTTTATCCTTTGGCAAGCTTAGCATGTTGGAAAGAACATGATATATATATATATATATATATATATCTAATTGGATGTAGGGGAGCATGAACCATTATTGTTGACATTAACCTTGAGGTAAAAGGTTGTGGGGCAAAACTATAAGCCCCTATCTTTCTCTGTGTCCAACTAAGACTCTGTAACCACAAGTATCGCATGAGTGTTAGCAATTATGGAGGACTAAATGATAGTTGAGTATGTGGACTTGCTTTTCAGCTCTGGCATAGACTCTTTCTGATGTTATGATAAATTGCAATTGCTTCAATGACTGATATTATAGTTTGCCGGAGTCCAATGAGGTTTATGATTTATACTTTTGCATTGTGAATAGATCATCACTTGAACATAAGTAATCATATGACAAAACCTATATATGTTGTTGTTTTAAGAATAATCATGATGCCTTCATGTCCGTATTTTATTTTTACGACGCCTCTACCTCTAAACATGAGGAAATATTTATTATTATCGGCTATTCGCTTGAGGACAAGTGAGGTCTAAGCTTGGGGGAGTTGATACGTCCATTTTGCATCATGCTTTTATATCGATATTTATTGCATTATGGACCGTTATTTCACTTTATGTCACAATACTTATGGCTATTCTCTCTTATTTTACAAGGTTTACATAAAGAGGGAGAATGCCGGTAGCTGGAATTCTGGTCTGGAAAAGGAGCAAATATTAGAGTCCTATTCTGCGCAACTCCAAAAGTCCTGAAACTCCACGGAACGTCTTAAAAGAAATAAAGAAAAATCCACGCCAAACATGAAGGCCAGGGGGCCCACACCCTGCTCACGAGGGTGGGGGGCGCCCCCCTAGGGCGCGCCCCCTATCTTGTGGGACCCCTGGTGGCTCTCCGATGCCCATCTTCTCCTATATGAGGTCAATCTCCATCAACATCTTCACCAGCACCATCTCATCTCCAAACTCTAGTTCATCTCTTGTATCCAATTCTTGTCTCAAAGTCCGAGATTGGTGCTAGTAGGTTGCTAGTAGTGTTGATTACTCCTTGTAGTTGATGCTAGTTGGTTTAATTGGTGGAAGATCATATGTTCAGATCCTATATGCATATTATCACCCCTCTGATTATGAACATGAATATGCTTTGTGAGTAATTACGTTCCTTCCTGAGGACAAGGGAGAAGTCTTGCTATGAGTAGTCATGTGAATTTGGTATTCGTTTGATATTTTGATAAGATGTATGTTGTAACACCCCGGATGTAACTTTCCCAATTTGTACTCCAACTCTTGTCGTTTCCGGTGTTAAGTTAATTTATTTTCTTGGGTTCAGGTCTTTGTCTCCGTGTGTTGTTGTCGTTGTCGTGCATCTCTTATCATGTCATCATGTGCATTGCATTTGCATACGTGTTCATCTCATGCATTCGAGCATTTTCCCCATTGTCTGTTTTGCATTCCGGCGCTTCGTTCTCCTCCGGTGGTCATTTCTACCTTTCTTTCGTGTGTGGGGGTTAAACATTTCCGGATTGGACCAAGACTTGCCAAGTGGCCTTGGTTTACTACCGGTAGACCGCCTGTCAAGTTTCGTATCATTTGGACTTCGTTTGATACTCCAACGGTTAACCGAGGGACCGAAAAGGCCTCGTGTGTGTTGCAGCCCAACACCCCTCCAATTTGGCCCAAAACCCACCTAACTCTGCTCCATCATCTAGAGCGTTCGATCACGATCGCGTGGCCGAAAACCGCACCTCATTTGGACTCTCCTAGCTCCTCCAATGCCTATATATAGATCCCTCCACGAAATCCCAGTCTCCTCCTCCCCCTAACCCTAGATCTCGTCATCACGCGCCGCCGGACATTTTTCCCCCGCCGACGGACACGTCCGAACTCCGCCTCCGCCGCCACATGGCGTCTCGCCGTTGGCCGCGCCCCGCGGGACCGCATCGCCGCGCCGACGGGCCCGGGAAGCCCAAGGCCGGCCCTCTCCGCGCGCGTCCGGGCCCCGCCTCCTCTCCCGTTGTCCGCCGCCCGTGCCGCCCTTCTCCTCCCGGGCGCCGGCCCGAGCTCCGCCGCCTCCGCCGCGTCGCCGCCCGGCCGGACCCCGCTGCCTTCGCCGCGCCATCGCCACCTCCTCGCCCGCCCGGCCGCGCCGCCTCGCCCGCCGCCTCCGCCGCCGCGCCCCTCGGGCCCCGCACTCCGGTCGCCGCTCCGACGAGCTCCCCCACTCCGGCGACCTCCTTCGGTGTCAACCCCGCTGCCGGTGAACAGTGCGCCGCCGCCTCGGTTCGCGTGCCACCATAACCCTAGATCTGAGAGAGGTTGTTTTTTTTCACTAAGTCCCCGGATTTTCTAATCCAGGTGCCCCTGTTCATAGCTCCGTAACTTTGCATCCGTAGCTCCGATTCATGCATATAGCATATCAAAATGTTCACCTCAGAGAGTACATCATTTCATTCCATTGCATCATTTTCATTTGAGTTCATCTTGATGCCCAAAATGCTGTTAGAAGAGGGCTACTTGAGATAATTGTCAGATCTGCTGCTCCATTTAGGTTTTTGTCATTTTTGCCATGATTAATGTGTGCATGATATGCCATGATGCTCTACATGTGTTTTGTTAAGGGTTTTGTCATCTTTCCAGAGGTGCAACCCATGTATTTTTGTGATGTGTGTGGTGACTAGTGCAAGCTTGCAAAGTGGTGCACTTGTTAATTCTGTTTTCAGGGACTTAGCAATTCCACTAAGTCCTTGACCTGTTTATCTCATATTGCCATATGTTCATGTTGTTTCCTAGTGATCCGTGCATCTTTTGAGGATGATCAGTAAGGATGTTTTGTTAATATTGTAGTGCTATATCCATCCATGTCTTTGTTTGCAATTATGGGGCATCCTAGCTTGAGTCAATCGAGCTCTACTTTTGCTACTTTGTGAATCTGGGCAGATTGTCAACTTGTTTGCAATTTTGCCGGTGTTGTTGTAGTTGATCCGTGCATGCTATGCTATTGTTCTTGCCATTTCTAGCTTGCATTTTGTGCCTTCTTGATGAATGTATGCTTGTATTGCCATGACTTGCACCGTAGTGAGTGCATCGAGCTCGTAAACATGCCTACTTGAGTTATGTTTCAGCATGTGCCAGTTTTCACTAAGTCTGATAACTGATTATGTTTTTGCTATGTTCACATGCTTGCACTTGTATTTTCTGATCCCTTTTGGCTCAAGGTCACTAAGGGACTTTTGTTAAGCTCTTCGAGTAGCTCCATGCCATGCTTTACTTTGCCATGTTAAGGTCCTGTAGCATGTTGTTTTGTTGCTCCGAAGAGTGCTACCTGATCTGAAATTCCAGACAAGTGTTAATTTCACTAAGTCTGAGATCTGTTTGCCATATGCATTTTTGCCATGCTTGTTTGAACCTGTTAATGGATGATTTGGCCGTAGCTCAGTGCTAGACTTTTGTTAAGCATCTTGAATGCATCCCTTACATGTATTTTGTTGCCATGTTTGGGTGCTGTAGCTTGTTCATTTCGTTGCATTTAGATGCCTACTTGCTGTTGATCGCAGACCGGTGCCATTTTTGTATCGCTTGCCATTTCCAAACCGTAACTCCGTTTCCGATGATCTTTATATCGTCTTCAAGCGATTTCATCTCATCTTTCCAGTGGAACACTTGGAATTCCAAGTTGAGGCCAGGTTCATGCGTTTCCTGGCATATCTTGCATTTTGCATCCCGCATCGCATCCCGCATAGCATATCATCTTTGCCTCGTCTTGTTTGATTCTTGCAAGTGGTTGATTGTGTACTTGTTGCTTGTTTGTCTTCTTTGGGTAGAGCCGGGAGACGAGTTCGCTAACGAGTAGCCCGTTGAGTTTGTTTTCAAGGATCCAGTCAACCCTGACAACTGTGCAGGCAAGATGATCATACCCTCGAAATCACTACTATCTTTGCTATGCTAGTTTGCTCGCTCTTTTGCTATGCCAATGCTACGATGCCTACCACTTGCTTTCAAGCCTCCCAAATTGCCATGTCAAACCTCTAACCCACCATGTCCTAGCAAACCGTTGATTGGCTATGTTACCGCTTCGCTCAGCCCCTCTTATAGCGTTGCTAGTTGCAGGTGAAGATTGGAGGTCGTTCTTTGTTGGAACATTTATTCACTTGTTGGGATATCATTATATTATCTTGTTATCTTAACGCATCTATATACTTGGTAAAGGGTGGAAGGCTCGGCCTCTCGCCTAGTGTTTTGTTCCACTCTTGCCGCCCTAGTTTCCGTCATATTGGTGTTATGTTCCCGGATTTTTGCGTTCCTTATGCGGTTGGGTTATAATGGGAACCCCTTGATAGTTCGTCTTGATTAAAGCTTTGCCAGCAATTCCCAACCTTGGTTTTACCATTTGCCACCTAGCCTTTTCTTTCCCTTGGGTTTTGCAGACTCAAGGGTCATCATTGTTTAACCCCCCCCCCCCCCGGGCCAGTGCTCCTCTGAGTGTTGGTCCAAACTGTCAGCCGCCGGTGACTACCAGGGGCAACTCTGGGCTGGCCTACCGGAAGTTTAGACAATCTGAGCGTGCCCTAAGAAAGAGATATGTGCAGTTCCTATCGGGATTTGTCGGCACATTCAGGCGGTGTTGCTGGTCTTGTTTTAACCTGTCGAAATGTCTTGAAGAACCGAGATACCGAGTCTGATCGGAATGTCTTGGGAGGAGGTATATTCCTTCGTTGACCGTGAGAGCTTGTCATGGGCTAAGTTGGGACTCCCCTGCAGGGATTTGAACTTTTGAAAGCCGTGCCCGCGGTTATGGGCAAATGGGAATTTGTTAATCTCCGGTTGTAGATAACCTGAACCTTAATTAATTAAAATGAATCAACTGAGTGTGTTACCATGATGGCCTCTTCTCGGCGGAGTCCGGGAAGCGGACACGGTGTTGGAGTAATGTTTGCGCAGGTTGTTCTCTAGATTCTCGCTCGCGCTTTGCCTCCTCTTCTCGCTCTCTTTTGCGAATAAGTTAGCCACCATATTTGCTAGTCGCTTGCTGCAGCTCCACTTATGTTTACCTTGCCATACCTATAAGCTTAAATAGTCTTGATCGCGAGGGTGCGAGATTGCTGAGTCCCTGTGGCTCACAGTTTACTATTACACCAGATGCAGGGCCTGATGATTCCGCTCCAGGAGATGCGTTTGAGCTCAAGTGGGAGTTCGACGAAGACTCTCAATGTTACTATGTTTCCTTTCCTGATGATCAGTAGTGGTGCCCAGTTGGGGGTGATCGGGACCGCGTCGGTTGTTGGGTTATCTTTTATTTTGGCGCCGTAGTCGGGCCATGAGTGTTTGGATGATGTAATGTTATTTATGTACTTGATTGACGTGGCGAGTGTAAGCCAACTATGTTATCTCCCCTTTATGATTTATATTACATGGGATGTTGTGAAGATTGCCTAACTTGCGACATATGCCTTCAATGCGATTATGCCTCTAAGTCGTGCCTCGACACGTGGGAGATATAGTCGCATCAAGGGTGTTACATATGTTGTCTAGCCTCTAGTGGTGTTATGTGAACGTCGACTACATAACATTTCACCATTATTTGGTCCTAGAGGAAGGCATTGGGAAGTAATAAGTAGATGATGGGTTGCTAGAGTGACAGAAGCTTAAACCCTAGTTTATGCGTTGCTTCGTAAGGGGCTGATTTGGATCCATATGTTTCATGCTATGGTTAGGTTTACCTTAATACTTTTGTTGTAGTGGCGGATGCTTGCAATAGAGGTTAATCATAAGTGGGATGCTTGTTCAAGTAAGAACAGTACCCAAGCACCGGTCCACCCACATATCAAATTATCAAAGTATCAGACGCGAATCATATGAACATGATGAAAACTAGCTTGACGATATTCCCATATGTCCTCGGGAGCACTTTTCCTATTATAAGAGTTTGTTCTGGCTTGTCCTTTGCTACAAAAGGATTGGGCCACCTTGCTACACTTTATTTACTTTTGTTACTTGTTGCTCGTTACAATTTATCATATCACAAAACTATCTGTTACCACTTATTTCAGTACTTGCAGAGAATACCTTGCTGAAAACCACTTATCATTTCCTTCTGCTCCTCGTTGGGTTCGACACTCTTACTTACTGAAAGGACTACGATAGATCCCCTATACTTGTGGGTCATCAATGGAATTTTGGAATCACTTGATTATGAATCACTTGGTACTTGCGAACCATGCCTCATGGGGAAGATGACTAAAACGCTGTTCTCTGGAACTATGGAGTGAGCAACTGATTTGTTTGAGATCATACATACTGATGTATGTTGTTCAATGAATGTTGAGGCTCACGGCAGGTATCATTATTTTCTCACCTTCACCAAATGATTTAAGGAGATATGGGTATATCTACTTAATGAAACATAAGTCTGAAACATTTGAAAAGTTCAAAGATTTTCAGAGTGAAGTTGAAAATCATCGTAACAAGAAAATAAAGTTTCTACAATCTGATCATGGAGGAGAATATTTGAGTTACGAGTTTGGTCTACATTTGAAACAATGCGGAATAGTTTCGCAACTCACGCCACCCGGAACACCACAGCGTAATGGTGTGTCCGAACATCGTAATCGTACTTTACTAGATATGGTGCGATCTATGATGTCTCTTACTGATTTACCGCTGTCATTTTGGGGTTATTCCTTAGAGACGGCCGCATTCACGTTAAATAGGGCACCATCAAAATCTGTTGAAACGACACCTTATGAACTATGGTTTGGCAGGAAACCAAAGTTGTCGTTTCTTAAAGTTTGGGGATGCGACGTTTATGTGAAAAAGCTTCAACCTGATAAGCTCGAACCCAAATCGGAGAAATGTGTCTTCATAGGATACCCAAAGGAAACTGTTGGGTACACCTTCTATCACAGATCCGAAGGCAAGACATTTGTTGCTAAGAATGGATCTTTTCTAGATAAGGAGTTTATCTCGAAAGAAGTGAGTGGGAGGAAAGTAGAACCTGATGAGGTAACTGTACCTGCTCCCTTATTGGAAAGTAGGTCATCACAGAAACCAATTCCTGTGACATCTACACCAAATAGTGAGGAAGCTAATGATGATGATCATGAAACTTCAGATCAAGTTACTACCAAACCTCGTACGTAGGTCAACCAGAGTAAGATCCGCACCAGAGTGGTACGGTAATCCTATTCTGGAGGTCATGTTACTAGACCATGACGAACCTACGAACTATGAGGAAGCGATAATGAGCCCAGATTCTGCAAAATGGCTGGAGGCCATGAAATCTGAGATGGGATCCATGTATGAGAACAAAGTATGGACTTTGGTTGACTTGCCCGATGATCGACAAGCCATCGAGAATAAATGGATCTTCAAGAAGAAGACAGACGCTGACGGTAATGTCACTGTCTACAAAGCTCGACTTGTTGCGAAAGGTTTTCGACAAGTTCAAAGAGTTGACTACGATGAGACCTTCTCACCCGTAGCGATGCTTAAGTCCGTCTGAATCATGTTAGCTATTGCCGCATTTTATGATTATGAAATTTGGCAAATGGATGTAAAGACTGCATTCCTGAATGGATTTCTGGAAGAAGAGTTGTATATCATACAACCTGAAGGTTTTATCGATCCAAAGGGTGCTAACAAAGTGTGCAAGCTCCAGCGATCCATTTATGGACTGGTGCAAGCCTCTCGGAGTTGGAATAAACGTTTTGATAGTGTGATCAAAGCATATGGTTTTATACAGACTTTTGGAGAAGCCTGTATTTACAAGAAAGTGAGTGGGAGCTCTGTAGCATTTCTAATATTATATGTGGATGGCATATTGTTGATTGGAAATGATATAGAATTTTTGGATAGCATAAAAGGATATTTGAATAAGAGTTTTTCAAGGAAAGACCTCGGTGAAGCTGCTTATATATTGGGCATCAAGATCTATAGAGATAGATCGAGATGCTTAATTGGACTTTCACAAAGCACATACCTTGACAAAGTTTAGAAGAAGTTCAAAATGGATCAAGCAAAGAAAGGGTTCTTGCCTGTGTTACAAGGTGTGAGGTTGAGTAAGACTCAATGCCCAACCACTACAGAAGATACAGAGAACATGAAAGATGTTCCCTATGCTTCAACCATAGGCTCTATCATGTATGCAATGCTGTGTACCAGACCTGATGTGTGCCTTGCTATTAGTTTAGTAGGGATGTACCAAAGTAATCCAGGAGTGGATCACTGGACAGCGGTCAAGAACATCCTGAAATACCTAAAAAGGACGAAGGATATGTTTCTCATTTATGGAGGTGACAAAGAGCTTGTCGTAAATGGTTACGCGATGCAAGCTTTGACACTGATCCGGACGATTCTAAATTGCAAACTGGATACGTGTTTTTATTAAATGGTGGAGCTGTCAGTTGGTGCAGTTCTAAACAAAGCGTCGTAGTGGGATCTACATGTGAAGCGGAGTACATAGCTGCTTCAGAAGCAGCAAATGAAGGAGTCTAGATGAAGGAGTTCATATCCGATCTAGGTGTCATACCTAGTGCATCGGGTCCAATGAAAATCTTTTGTGACAATACTGGTGCAATTGCTTTGGCAAAGGAATCTAGATTTCACAAGAGAACCAAGAACATCAAGAGACGCTTCAACTCCATCCGGGATCAAGTCCAGGTGGGAGACATAGAGATTTGCAAGATACATATGGATCTGAATGTTGCAGACCCATTCACTAAGCCTCTTCCACGAGCAAAACATAATCAGCACCAAGGCTCCATGGGTGTTAGAATCATTACTGTGTAATCTAGATTATTGACTCTAGTGCAAGTGGGAGACTGAAGGAAATATGCCCTAGAGGCAATAATGAAGTTATTATTTATTTCCTTATATCATGATAAATGTTTATTATCGATGCTAGAATTGTATTAACCAGAAACATGATACATTGTGAATACATAGACAAACAGAGTGTCACTAGTATGCCTCTACTTGACTAGCTTGTTAATCAAAGATGGTTATGTTTCCTAGCCAGAGACAAAGAGTTGCCATTTGATTAACGGGATCACATCATTAGGAGAATGATGTGATTGACTTGACCCATTCCGTTAGCTTAGCACTTGATCTTTAGTTTGTTGCTATTGCATTCTTCATGACTTATACATGTTCCTATGACTATGAGATTATGCAACTCCCGTTTACCGGAGGAACACTTTGTGTGCTACCAAACGTCACAACGTAACTGGGTGATTATAAAGGTGCTCTACAGGTGTCTCCGAAGGTACTTGTTGGGTTGGCGTATTTCGAGATTAGGATTTGTCACTCCGATTCTCGGAGAGGTATCTCTGGGCCCACTCGGTAATACACATCACTTAAGCCTTGCAAGCATTGCAACTAATGATTTAGTTGTGGGATGATGTGTTATGGAACGAGTAAAGAGACTTGCCGGTAACGAGATTGAACTAGGTATTGAGATACCGATGATCGAATCTCGGGCAAGTAACATACCGATGACAAAGGGAACAACGTATGTTGTTATGCGGTTTGACCGATAAAGATCTTCATAGAATATGTAAGAGCCAATATGAGCATCCTGGTTCCACTATTGGTTATTGACCGGAGACGTGTCTCGGTCATGTCTACATAGTTCTCGAACATGTAGGGTCCGCATGCTTAAAGTTTGATGACGGTTATATTATGAGTTTATGGTTTTTGATGTACCGAAGGTAGTTAGGAGTCCCGAATATGATCACGGACATAACGAGGAGTATCGAAATGGTCGAGACATAAAGATCGATATATTGGACGACTATGTTCGGACACCGGAATGGTTTCGGGGAGTTTCGGGCATATACTGGAGTACCGGGGGGTTACCGGAACCCCCCGGGGAGACTAATGGGCCTATTGGGCCCTAAAGGAGAAGAGGAGGGGCAGCCAAAGGGCAATTGCTGGCCCCTCCCCCCCAGTCCGAATTGGACAAGGAGGGGGGCGGCGCCCCCTTTCCTTTCCCCTCTCTCTCTCCTTCCCTACTCCCACATGGAAAAAGGGGAGTCCTACTCCCAGTGGGAGTAGGACTCCTCATGGGGCGCGCCTAGGGTGGCCGGCCCCCTCCTCCTCCTCCACTCCTTTATATACGAGGAGGGAGGCACCCCTTGGAGACACAACAATTGATCTCTTGGATCTTTTAGCCGTGTGCGGTGCCCCTCTCCACCATAGTCCACCTCGATAATATCATAGCGGTGCTCAGGCGAAGCCCTGCTACGGTAGAACATCAACATCGTCACCATGCCATCGTGCTGACGGAACTCTCCCTCAAAGCTTGGCTGGATTGGAGTTCGAGGGACGTCATCGAGTTGAACGTGTGCAGAACTCGGAGGTGTCGTGCGTTCGGTACTTGATCGGTCGGATTATGAAGACGTACGACTACATCAACCGCGTTGTGCTAACGCTTCCGCTTTCGGTCTACGAGGGTACGTGGACACACTCTCCACTCTCGTTACTATGCATCACCATGATCTTGCATGTGCGTCGGATTTTTTTTGAAATTACTACGTTCCCCAATAGAAAAGGCCCTGATAACCCACAAGTATAGGGGATCAATTGTAGCCTCTTTCGATAAGTAAGAGTGTTTAACCCAATGAGGAGCTAAAGGTAGAAGAAATATTCCCTCAAGTTCTATCGACCACCGATACAACTCTATGCACGCTTAATGTTTGCCTTACCTAGAACAATTATGAAACTAGAAGTACTTTGTAGGTGGAACGAGATAGGTTTGCAAGAATATAAAGAGCACGTAAATAAAAACTAGGGGCTGTTTTAGGTAAACAGCAATAAAGTTAGTATAGCGAGTGTGGAAAAGTGGTGGTAGGAGTTGTGAAATTGTCCCTAAGCAATTGACTACTTTACTAGACCGGTAGCAAGTTTTATGTGGGAGAGGCCACTGCTAGCATGTCATCCCTGACTTGAAGTTCTATGCACTTATGATTGGAACTATTAGCAAGCATCTACAACTACTAACATTCATTAAGGTAAAACCCAACCATAGCATTAAGATATATTGGTTCCCCTTCAATCCCGTATGCATCAATTTCTATGCTAGGTTGAAGCTTCTGTCACTCTTGCCCTCCAATACATAGTCCTATCAACATACAACTAACCCAATAGTGTGATCCACGTGCGCGCTCATATGATGGGCACCAAAGGACAGCAACATAACCACAAGCAAATTAAACCAATCATAGCAATTCACCGATTGCCGATAGGACAACAAAAATCTACTCAGACATCATAGGATGGCAACACATAATTGGATAATAATATGAAGCATAAAGCACCATGTTCAAGTAGAGGGTACAGTGGGTTGCGGGAGAGTGGACCGCTGTAGATAGATGGGGGAAGGTGATGAAGATGTTTGTGAAGATGACGGAGGTGTTGGTGTAGATTGCGGTGATGATGATGGCCCCAGCGGCGTTCCAGCGCCACCGGGAGAGAGGGGGAGAGGGCCCCCCTTCTTCTTCTTCCTTGACCTTCTCCCTAGATGGGAGAAGGGTTTCCCCTCTGTTCCATGGCCTCCATGAAGGAGGAGGGGCGAGAGCCCCTCCGAGATTGGATTTGTCTCTCTGTCTCTCTTTGTTTCTGCGTTCTTGATTCTGGCCTTTCACCGTTGCTTATATTCCCAGAGATCCGTAACTCCGATTGGGATGAAATTTTAACAAGATTTCTATCCGGATATTAGCCTTCTTGCCGCGAAAGAAGGTCACCAACCACCTTACTGGGTGGCCACGAGGGCCCATGGCGCGCCTGACCCCCTGGGGTGTGCCCCCCTGCCTCGTGGCCCCCTTGGGCATCGTCTCGCATTGATTCTTCTTCCCAAAAATCACATATTCCAAAAAAATCTCCGTCAGTTTTTATCCCGTTTGGACTCCGTTTGATATGGATTTTCTGCGAAACAAAAAACATGCAACAAACAAGAACTGGCACTGGGCACTGGATCAATATGTTAGTCCCAAAAATAGTATAAAAAGTTGCCAAAAGTATGTAAAAGTTGTAGAATATTGGCATGGAACAATAAAAAATTGTAGATATGACGAAGACGTATCAGCATCCCCAAGCTTAATTCCTACTCGTCCTCGAGTAGGTAAATGATAAAAAAGATAATTTTTGATGTGGAATGCTACCTAGCATTATCTTGGTCATGTAATCTAATCATGGCATGAATATTAAGACACGAGTGATTCAAAGCAATAGTCTATCATTTAACATTAGGAAAATAATACTTCAAGCATACTAATAAAGCAATCATGTCTTTTCAAAATAACATGGCCATAGAAAGTTATCCCTACAAAATCATATGGTCTGGTTGTGCTCCATCTTCACCACACAAAGCATTCAAATCATGCACAACCCCGATGACAAGCTAAGCAATTGTTTCATACTTTTAATGTTCTCAAACCTTTTCAACTTTCACGTAATACATGAGCGTGAGCTAGCACTATAGGTGGAATAGAATATGATGGTGGAGGTTGTGTGGAGAAGACAAAATGGAGAAAGTCTCACATCGACGCGGCTAATCAACGGGCTATGGAGATGTCCATCAATTGATGTCAATGCGAGGAGTAGGGATTGCCATGCAATGGATGCACTAAGAGCTATAAGTGTATGAAAGCTCAAACTGAAACTAAGTGGGTGTGCATCCAACTTGCTTGCTCATGAAGACCTAGGGCATTTGAGGAAGCCCGTCGTTGGAATATACAAGCCAAGTTCTATAATGAAAATTCCCACTAGTATATGAAAGTTATAACTCAAGAGACTCTCTATATGAAGAACATGGTGCTACTCTGAAGCACAAGTGTGGTAAAAGGATAGTAACATTGTCCCTTCTCTCTTTTCTCTCATTTATTTAATTTTTTCTCTTTTTAGGCTTCTTTTGCCTCTCTCTTTCTTTGGATGGGGGGGCTTCTTTGGCCACTTTTATTTTGATAACCTCACATGGGACAATGTTCTAATAATGATGATCATCACACTTCTATTTACTTACAACTCGATACTAGAACAAAGATATGACTCTATATGAATGCCTCTGGCAGTGTACCAGGATGTGCAATGATCTAGCGTAGCAAAGATATCAAAAAACGGACAAGCCATGAAAACATCATGCTAGCTATCTTACGATCATGCAAAGCAATATGACATTGATGATCAAGTCATGTATATGAAGATGATGGAAGCTGCATGGCAATATATCTCGGAATGGCTATGGAAATGCCATGATAGGTAGATATGGTGGCTGTTTTGAGGAAGATATAAGGAGGCTTATGTGTGATAGAGCGTATCATATCACGGGGTTTGGATGCACCGGCGAAGTTCGCACCAACTCTCGAGGTGAGAAAGGGCAATGCACGGTACCGAAGAGGCTAGCAATGATGGAAGGGTGAGAGTGTGTATAATCCATGGACGCAACATTAGTCATAAAGAACTCACATACTTACTGGAAAAATCTATTAGTCATCGAAACAAAGTACTACGTGCTACCTCTTGAGCATGCGTTGGTTTTCCCTTGAAGAGGAAAGGGTGATGCAACAAACTAGCGTAAGTATTTCCCTCACTTTTGAGAACCAAGGTATCAATCCAGTAGGAGGTAACACACAAGTCACCTAGTACCTGCACAAACAAACAAGAACCTCGCAACCAACGCGATAAAGGGGTTGTCAATCCCTTCACGTTCACTTACGAAAGTGAGATCTGGTAGAGATAATAAGATAAATATTTTTGGTATTTTTGGTGTATAGATTGGAAAATAAATATTGCAAAATAAAACGTGATAAAAATAGTAAATAGATAGGAAAATCATATGATGGAAGATAGGCCCGGGGGGCATAGGTTTCACTAGTGGCTTCTCTCAAGATAGCAAATTCTACGGTGGGTGAACAAATTACTGTCGAGCAATTGATAGAAAAGCGAATAATTATGAGAATATCTAAGCATGATCATGTATATAGGCATCACGTCCGCGACAAGTAGACCGAAACGATTCTGCATCTACTACTATTACTCCACACATCGACCGCTATCCAGCATGCATCTAGAGTATTAAGTTCATAAGAACAGAGTAACACATTAGGCAAGATGACATGATGTAGAGGGATAAACTCAAGAAATATGATATAAACCCCATCTTTTTATCCTCGATGGCAACAATACAATATGTGCCTTGCTGCCCCTGCTGTCACTGGGAAAGGAAACCGCAGGATTGAACCCAATGCTAAGCACTTCTCCCATTGCAAGAAAGATCAATCTAGTAGGCCAAACCAAACTGATAATTCGAAGAGACTTGCAAAGATATTAAATCATGCATAAAAGATTTTAGAGAAGAATCAAATATTGTTCATAGATAATCTTGATCATAAACCCACAATTCATCGGATCTCGACAAAAACATCACAAAAAGAATTACATCAAATAGATCTCCAAGAGGACCGAGGAGAACTTTGTATTGAGATCCAAAGAGAGAGAACAAGCCATCTAGCTAATAACTATGGACCCGAAGGTCTGTGGTAAACTACTCACACATCATCGGAGAGGCTATGGTGTTGATGTAGAAGCCCTCCGTGATCGATCCCCCCTCTGGCAGAGCGCCGGAAAAGGCCCCAAGATGGGATCTCACGGGTACAGAAGGTTGCGGCGGTGGAAATAGGGTTTCATGGTGCTCCTGGATGTTTTCGGGGTATATGGGTATATATAGGAGGAAGAAGTACGTCCGTGGAGCTGTGAGGGGCCCACGAGGGTGGGGGGCGTGCCTACCCCCCTGGGCGCGCCCTCCTACCTCGTGCCTCCTTGCTTCTTTCTTGACGTCCACTCCAAGTCTCATGGATGACGTTTGTTCCAAAAATAACTCTCCTAAGGGTTTCATTCCGTTTGGATTCCGTTTGATATTCCTTTTCTGCGAAACACTGAAATAGGCAAAAAAACAGCAATTTGCACTGGGCCTTTGGTTAATAGGTTAGTCCCAAAAATAATATAAAAAGTTATATTAAAGCCCACTAAACATCCAAAACAGGTAATATAATAGCATGGAACAATCAAAAGTTATAGATACATTGGAGACGTAGCATGCATTCCCAAGCTTAATTCCTGCTCGTCCTCGAGTAGGTAAATGATAAAAACAGAATTTTTGATGTGGAATGCTACCTAGCATAATTCTTAATGTAATTTTATTTATTGTGGCATGAATGTTAAGATCTGAGAGATTCAAGACAAAAGTTTAATATTGACATAAAATAATAATACTTCAAGCATGCATACTAGCAAAGCAATCATGTCTTCTCAAAATAACATGGCCAAAGAAAGTTATCCCTACAAAATCATATAGTCTGGCTATGCTCCATCTTCACCACACAAAATATTTAAATCATGCACAACCCTGATGACAAACCAAGCAATTGTTTCATACTTTTGATGTTCTCAAACTTTTTCAATCTTCACGCAATACATGAGCGTGAGCCATGGACATAGCACTATAGGTGGAATAGAATTGTGGTTGTGGAGAAGACAAAAAGGAGAAGATAGTCTCACATCAACTAGGCGTATCAACGGGCTATGGATATGCCCATCAATAGATATCAATGTGAGTGAGTAGGGATTTCCATGCAACGGATGCACTAGAGCTATAAGTGTATGAAAGCTCAACAAAAGAACTAAGTGGGTGTGCATCCAACTTGCTTGCTCACGAAGACCTAGGGCATTTTGAGGAAGCCCATCATTGGAATATACAAGCCAAGTTCTATAATGTAAAATTCCCACTAGTATATGAAAGTGACAACATAGGAGACTCTCTATCATGAAGATCATGGTGTGATGACCTACAAGTGTAGGGGATCTATCGTAGCCTTTTCGATAAGTAAGAGTGTCGAACCCAACGAGGAGCAGAAGGAAATGATAAGTGGTTTTCAGTAAGGTATACTCCGCAAGCACTGAAATTATCGGTAACAGATAGTTTTGTGATAAGGTAATTCGTAACAAGTAGCAAGTAATAAAAGTAAATAAGGTGCAGCAAGATGGCTCGATCCTTTTTGTAGCAAAGGACAAGCCTGGACAAACTCTTATATGAAGGAAAGCGCTCCCGAGGACAAATGGGAATTATTGTCAAGCTAGTTTTCATCACGTTCATATGATTCGCGTTCGGTACTTTGATAATTTGATATGTGGGTGGACCGGTGCTTGGGTACTGTCCTTACTTGGACAAGCATCCCCTTATGATTAACCCCCATTGCAAACATCCGCAACTACAACAGAAGTATTAAGGTAAACCTAACCATACCATGAAACATATGGATCCAAATCATCCCCTTACGAAGCAACACATAAACTAGGGTTTAAGCTTCTGTCACTCTAGCAACCCATCACCTACTTATTACTTCCCAATGCCTCTCTCTAGGCCCATACAATGGTGAAGTGTCATGTAGTCGACGTTCACATGACACCACTAGAGGGATGACAACATACATCTCATCAAAATATCGAACAAATATCAAATTCACATGACTACTTATAGCAAGACTTCTCCCATGTCCTTAGGAACAAACGTAACTACTCACAAAACATATTCATGTTCATAATCAGAGGGGTATTAATATGCATAATGGATCTGAACATATGATCTTCCACCAAGTAAACCAACTAGCATCAACTACAAGGAGTAATCAACACTACTAGCAACCCACTGGTACCAATCTGAGGTTTGGATACAAAGATTGGATACCAGAGATGAACTAGGGTTTGAGATGAGATGGTGCTAGTGAAGATGTTGATGGAGATTGACCCCCTCCCAATGAGAGGATCGTAGGTGATGACGATGGTGATGATTTCCCCCCTCCTGGAGGGAAGTTTCCCCGGCAGAACAGCTCTGCCAGAGCCCTAGATTGGTTCCGCCAAGGTTCTGCCTCGTGGCGGCGGAGTTTCTTCCCGAAATCTTGCCTATGATTTTTTTTCCAGGACGAAAGACTCCATATAGCTAAAGATGGGCATCAGAGGGCTACCAGGGGGCCCACAAGGCAGGGGGCTTGATACGTCTCCGTCGTATCTACTTTTCCAAACACTTTTGCCCTTGTTTTGGACTCTAACTTGCATGATTTGAATGGAACTAACCCGGACTATTCTCTTTTCAGTAGAATTGCCATGGTGTTATTTTGGTCCAGAAATAAAAGTTGTCGGAATGACCTCAAAATCAACAGAGATTATTTTTGGAATATATAAAAAATACTGGAAGAAAGATTCACGTCAGGGGGCCCACACCATGTCCACGAGGGTGGGGGCGCGCCCTACCCCCCTGGGCGCGCCCCCTACCTCGTCGGCCCCCTGATGCTCCACCATGTCCACCTAACTCCATATATTCACTTTCGGGGAGAAAAAAATCAAAGAGAATGATTCATCACGTTTTACGATACGGGGCCGCCGCCAAGCCCTAAACGCTCTTGGGAGGGCTGATCTGGAGTCCGTTCGGGGCTCCGGAGAGGGGAATCCGTCGCCATCGTCATCATCAACCTTCCTCCATCACCAATTTCATGATTCTCACCACCGTGCGTGAGTAATTCCATCGTAGGCTTGCTGGGCGGTGATGGGTTGGATGAGATTTATCATGTAATCGAGTTAGTTTTGTTAGGGTTTGATCCCTAGTATCCACTATGTTCTGAGATTGATGTTGCTATGACTTTGCTATGCTTAATGCTTGTCACTAGGGCCCGAGTGCCATGATTTCAGATCTGAACCTATTATGTTTTCATCAATATATGAGAGTTATTGATCCTATCTTGCAACTCTATAGTCACCTATTATGTGTTATGACCCGTTAACCCCGAAGTGACAATAATCGGGATACTTACCGGTGATGACCATAGTTTGAGGAGTTCATGTATTCACTATGTGTTAATGCTTTGGTCCGGTACTCTATTAAAAGGAGGCCTTAATATCCCTTAGTTTCCAATAGGACCCCGCTGCCATGGGAGGGTAGGACAAAAGATGTCATGCAAGTTCTTTTCCATAAGCACGTATGACTATATTCGGAATACATGCCTACATTACATTGATGAACTGGAGCTAGTTCTGTGTCACCCTATGTTATGACTGTTATATGATCGATCGCATCCGGCATAATTCTCCATCACCGATCCATTGCCTACGAGATTTTCCTATATTGTTCTTCGCTTATTTACTTTTCTGCTGCTACTGTTACAATCACTACAAAACCCAAAAATATTACTTTTGCTACCATTACTTTTTGCCACCGTTACCACTAGTATCATATTACTTTGCTACTAAATACCTTGCTGCAGATATTAAGTTTCCAGGTGTGGTTGAATTGACAACTCAGCTGCTAATACTTGAGAATATTCTTTGGCTCCCCTTGTGTCGAATCAATAAATTTGGGTTGAATACTCTACCCTCGAAAATTGTTGTGATCCCCTATACTTGTGGGTTATCAAGAACATTTTCTGGCGCCGTTGTCAGGGAGCATAGCTCTATTCTTTGAGTCACCTGGGATTTATATCTGCTTATCATTATGAAGAACTTGAAAGATAAAAGAACCATGGTTTTCCCTCAACTACGAGGGGAGGTAAGGAATTGCCATCTGGCTCTGCACTTGATTCACCTTCTGTTTTGAGTAAGATTGCGACACCTAAACCTGCTTCTGCTATTAATTCTGATATGTCGCATGTTATTGATGATGCCACTTCTCCTATGCATGATACTTATGATGAAACTACTTCTATGCTTCATACTACTATGCCACTAGGTGAATTTGTTGATGAACAACTGGCTACGGCTAGAGAGAATGAGATTATTGAACCTGGTAATATTGATGAAAGTGATGATGAAGATTCTCCTCCAAGATATGAATTGCCTGTTGTTCCTGAGGGTTATGTTATGGATGAAGAAACTGCTAGAGACTTTCTTGCCTGCAATGATAGAAGTGATCTTAAGAAACTATTAGCTAAGCTTAAAGAAAAATCTCTGAATGCTAGAATGAAATATGATCGTGCTTATGCTACTTCACCTATCTTTATTACTGATAATGATTATGATTTCTCAGTTGATCTTGATATAATTACTTTGGTTGAATCTGATCCTTTCTATGGCTATGAATCTGAAACTGTTGTGGCACATCTTACTAAATTAAATGATATAGCTACCCTGTTCACTAATGATGAGAAAACTCGCTACTATTATATCCTTAAATTATTTACGTTCTCATTAAAGGGTGATGCTAAGATATGGTTTAATTCTCTTGATCTTGGTTGTGTGCGTAGTCCTGAGGATATGATTTACTACTTCTCTGCTAAATATTTCCCTGCTCATAAGAAAAAAGCTGCTTTAAAGGAAATATATAATTTTGTGCAAATTGAAGAAGAGAGTCTCCCACAAGCTTGGGGGAGGCTTCTCCAATTACTTAATGCTTTGCCTGATCATGCTCTCAAGAAAAATGAAATACTTGATATCTTTTATGATGGACTAACCGATGCTTCCAGAGATTACCTGGATAGTTGTGCTGGTTGTGTTTTCAGGGAAAGAACAGTAGATCAAGCTGAATTGCTATTGAATAATATGTTGACTAATGAAAATAATTGGACACTTCCTGAACCAACTCCTAAGCCAACTCCGAAGAAAAGGGGAATTCTATTTCTCAGTCCTGAAGATATGCAAGAGGCAAAGAAATCTATGAAAGAAAAAGGTATAAAAGCTGAAGATGCTAAGAATTTACCTCATGTTGAAGAAATACATGGTCTTAATTCATCAACTATTGAAGAAACACACAGCCTCGATAACCCGACACAGGTAGTAAAGGTAAACTCTCTCTATAGATATGATAAAGCTGAAATCCCTCCTGCTAAGTTTGCTAGCCAATGTTTGGATGAATTTGATAACTTTATGGTTAAGCAAGAAGATTTTAATGCTTATGTTGGTAGACAATTGAAACATAATGCCTATATGATTGAACACTTGAGTGATTATATGGCTAGTGTTAATGGTGAACTTAAACTTATTAGTAAACATGCTTATATGGTTAGCACTCAAGTAGAACAAGTACTTAAAGCTCGGAATGATTTGCTCAATGAATTGAATAGTAAGAATAATGATAATGTTGTTAGAGTTATGACTAGAGCTGGTAAAATGACTCAGGAGCCTTTGTATCCTGAGGGCCACACTAAGAGAATTGAGCAAGATTCTCAGAGAATTACTATAGATGCACCTAGTCCTTCTAAAAGGAAGAGAAATAAAAATCATAGGACCTTGCATGCTTCTAGTGAACCTGTTATTGACACACCTAAGAATCCCAATGATATTTCTATCTCCTATGCTGAAACACAATCCGGTAATGAACATGAACCTAGTGATAATGTTAATGATGATGTTCATGTTGATGCTCAACCTAGCAATAATAATGATGTAGAAATTGAACCTGATGTTGATCTTGATAACCCACAATCAAAGAATCAACGTTATGATAAGAGAGACTTTGTTGCTAGGAAGCACAGTAAAGAAAGAGAACCATGGGTTCAGAAACCCATGACTTTTCCTCCTAAACCATCCAAGAAAAAGGATGATGAGGATTTTTAGCGCTTCGTTGAAATGATTAGACCTATCTTTTTGCGTATGCGTTTGACCGATATGCTTAAAATGAATCCTTATGCTAAGTATATGAAAGATATAGTTACTAATAAGAGAAAGATACCGGAAGCTAAAATTTCCACCATGCTTGCTAATTATATTTTTAAGGGTGGAATACCAAAGAAACTTGGAGACCCCAGAGTACCAACTATACCATGCTCCATTAAAAGAAACTATGTTAAAACTGCTTTATGTGATCTTGGAGCCGGTGATCTTGGACCTACTATGTCAGAGTCAAGTCCATATTTAGTGCTAAATTCATGGAAAACATCGGTATCCATAAAAGATTTAACACAATCAAACTTAGGTGTTGCACCTGACTCCTTACCTTCATCGAGGTCCCAATCTTCAGAGTTGTGTTTAATTTTTTCCAATAAATCCCATTTGAATTCAATAGTCTTCATCATAAAAGATCCAGTACAAGAAGTATCGAGCATGGAGCGATTACTGAGAGAAAGCCGAGCATAAATTTTTTGACTAATCATTTATTTTGAGAGCTCATGATTGGGGCATAAACATAACATTGACTTAAGCCTCCCCCAAGCTTGAGCGATGCTTTCTCCTTCGCGAGGCCAAAAATTATATACATAATTACGATCACGATGAACAAGATGCATAGGGTAAAACTTCTGATGAAATTCCAATTTCAATCATTTGTAGTTCCATGATCCCATGTCATCACATAGCCTATACCATGGCAATGCCTCTCCTTTCAAAGATAAAGGGAAGACTTTCTTCTTGATAACATCATCGGGCATACCTGCAAGCTTAAGTAATCCACAAACTTCATCCACATAGATTAGGTGCAAATCGGGATGTAATGTTCCATCACCTGTGAAAGGATTAGCTAGCAGTTTCTCTATCATACACGAAGGAATTTCAAAGTAAACATTTTCTGTAGGTTCAGTAGGTTGAGGAGCAACTCTTTGCTCTACTGGTCGGGGTGAAGATACCCCGAACAAGCCCCTCAAAGGATTATGTTCCATAGTAACAAGTGACAGTAAATTTCAGCACACTATATAAATTTTTCCTTACCAAATTCCACCTACCAAAGGTTCTTCACTCCCCGGCAACGGCGCCAGAAAAGAGTCTTGATGACCCACAAGTGTAGGGGATCTATCATAGCCTTTTCGATAAGTAAGAGTGTCGAACCCAATGAGGAGCAGAAGGAAATGATAAGCAGTTTTCGGTAAGGTATTCTCTGCAAGCACTGAAATTATCGGTAACAAACAGTTTTGTGATAAGGTAATTTGTAATGAGTAGCAAGTAATAAAAGTAAATAAAGTGCAGCAAGATGGACCAATCCTTTTTGTAGCAAAGGACAAGCCTGGACAAACTCTTACATGAAGGAAAGCGCTCCCGAGGACAGATGGGAATTATCGTCAAGCATACCATACCATGAAACATATGGATCCAAATCATCCCCTTACGAAGCAACACATAAACTAGGGTTTAAGCTTCTGTCACTCTAGCAACACATCATCTACTTATTACTTCCCAATGCCTCCCTCTAGGCCCAAACAATGGTGAAGTGTCATGTAGTCGACGTTCACATGACACCACTAGAGGGATGATTACATACATCTCATCAAAATATCGAACGAATACCAAATTCACATGACTACTTATAGCAAGACTTCTCCCATGTCCTCAGGAACAAACGTAACTACTCACAAAGCATATTCATGTTCATAATCAGAGGGGTATTAATATGCATAATGGATCTGAACATATGATCTTCCACCAAGTAAACCAACTAGCATCAACTACAAGGAGTAATCAACACTACTAGTAACCCACAGGTACCAATCTGAGGTTTGGATACAAAGATTGGATACAAGAGATGAACTAGGGTTTGAGATGAGATAGTGCTGGTGAAGATTTTGATGGAGATTGACCCCCTCCCAATGAGACGATCGTTGGTGATGACGATTGTGATGATTTCCCCCTCCTGGAGGGAAGTTTCCCCGGCAGAACAACTCTGCCGGAGCCATAGATTGGTTTCGCCAAGGTTCGGCCTCGTGGAGGCAGAGTTTCTTCCCGAAAGCTTGCTTATGATTTTTTTTCAGGACAAAAGACACCATATAGGGGCATCAGAGGGATGCCAGGGGGCCCACGAGGTAGGGGGCGCGCCCCCACCCTCGTGGACGGTGGGCGGCCCCCCTCTGGTACTTCTTTCACCCAATATTTTATATATATTCTAAAACATTCTCCCGTGAAGTTTCAGGACTTTTGGAGGTGTGCAGAATAGGTCTCTAATATTTGCTCCTTTTCCAGCCCAGAATTCCAGCTGCCGGCATTCCCCCTCTTCATGTAAACCTTGTAAAATAAGAGAGAATAGGCATAAGTATTGTGACATAATGTGTAATAACAGCCCATAATGCAATAAATATCGATATAAAAGCATGATGCAAAATGGACGTATCATGGTGCTACTTTGAAGCACAAGTGTGGTAAAAGGATAGTAGCATTGTCCCTTCTCTCTTTTTTCTCTTATTTTTTCTTTTTTCTCCTTTTTTTCCTTTTCTCTTTTCTATAGAATTCGTCCGGAGTCTCATCCCAACTTGTGGGGCAATCATAGTCTCCATCATCTTTTCCTCACTTGGGACAATGCTCTAATAATGATGATCATCACACTTTTATTTACTTACAACTCGATACTAGAACAAAATATTACTCTATGTGAATGCTTCTAGCGGTGTACCGGGATGTGCAATGAGTCAAGAGTGACATGTATGAAAGAATTATCAAGGTTGCTTTGCCACAAATACGATGTCAACTACATGATCATGCAAAGCAATATGGCAATGATGAAGCATGTCATAACAAACGGAATGGTGGTAAATTGCATGGCAATATATCACAGAATGGCTATGGAAATGCCATAATAGGTAGGTATGTGAAGGAAATATGCCCTAGAGGCAATAATAAAGTTATTGTTTATTTCCTTATGTCATGATAAATGTTTATTTTTCATGCTAGAATTGTATTAACCAGAAACATAATACATGTGTGAATACATAGACAAACAGAGTGTCACTAGTATGCCTCTACTTGACTAGCTCGTTGATCAAAGATGGTTGTGTTTCCTAACCATAGACATGAGTTGTCATTTGATTAATGGGATCACATCATTAGGAGAATGATGTGATTGACTTGACCCATTCCGTTTGCTTAGCACACGATCGTTTAGTTTGTTGCTATTGCTTTCTTCATGACTTATACATGTTCCTATGACTATGAGATTATGCAACTCCAGTTTACCGGAGGAACAATTTGTGTTCCACCAAACATCACAACGTAACTGGGTGATTATAAAGGTGCTCTACAGGTGTCTCCAAAGGTACTTGTTGGGTTGGCGTATTTCGATATTAGGATTTGTCACTCCGATTGTCGAAGAGGTATCTCTGGGCCCACTCGGTAATGCATATCACTATAAGCCTTGCAAGCATTGCAACTAATGAGTTAGTTACGGGATGATGTATTACGGAACGAGTAAAGAGACTTGCCGGTAATGAGATTGAACTAGCTATTGAGATACCAGCGATGGAATCTCGGGCAAGTAACATACTGATGACAAAGGGAACAACGTATGTTGTCATGCGGTTTGACCGATAAAGATCTTCGTAGAATATGTAGGAACCAATATGAGCATCCAAGTTCTGCTATTGGTTATTGACTGGAGACGTGTCTCGGTCATGTCTACATAGTTCTCTAACCGTAGGGTCCGCACGCTTAAAGTTCGGTGACGATCGTAATTAGGGTTTTTGTGTTTTGATGTACCGAAGGTTTTTCGGAGTCCCGGATGTGATCACGGACATGACGAGGAGTCTCGAAATGGTCGAGACATAAAGATTGATATATTGGAAGCCTATATTTGGATATCGGAATCGTTTCGGGTGAAATCGGGATTTTACCGGAGTACCGGGGGGTTACCGGAATCCTCCTGGGGGTTAATGGGCCTACATGGGCCCTAAGGGAGAAGAGGAGGGCCAGCCAGGGTAGGCCGCGCGCCCCCTCCCCCCCTAGTCCGAATAGGACAAGGAAGGGGGGCACGCCCCCCTTTCCTCTTTCCCCCTTCCCCTTTCCTTCTCCAACAAGGCAAGAGGGGGGAGTCCTACTCCCGGTGGGAGTAGGACTCCTCCAGGCGCACCCCTAGGGGCCGGCCGCACCTCCCCCTCCCTCCTTTATATACGGGGGCAATGGGGCACCCCATGACACACAAGTTGATCTTCGTGATCGTTCCTTAGCCGTGTGCGGTGCCCCCTTCCACCATATTCCACCTCGGTCATATCGTAGCGGTGCTTAGGCGAAGCCCTCCGTCGGTAGAACATCATCACCGTCATCACGCCTTCGTGCTGACGAAACTCTCCCTCAACACTTGGCTAGATCGGAGCTCGAGGGACGTCACCGAGTTGAACGTGTGCAGAACTCGGAGGTGTCGTACGTTCGGTACTTGGATCGGTCGGATCGGGAAGACGTACGACTAGTTCCTCTATGTTGTGTCAACGCTTCCGTTGCCGGTCTACGAGGGTACGTAGACAACAATCTCCCCTCTCGTTGCTATGCATCACCATGATGTTGCGTGTGCGTAGGAAATTTTCTGAAATTACTACGTTCCCCAAAAGTGGTATCAGAGCCAGGTTTTATGCGTTGATGTTATATGCACGACTAGAACACAAGTGAGTTGTGGGCGATATAAGTCATACTGCTTACCAGCATGTCATACTTTGGTTCGGCGGTATTGTTGGACGAAGCGGCCCGGACCGACATTACGCGTACGGTTACGCGAGACTGGTTCTACCGACATGTTTTGCACACAGGTGGCTGGCTGGTGTCAGTTTCTCCAACTTTAGTTGAATCGAGTGTGGCTACGCCCGGTCCTTGCGAAGGTTAAAACAGCACCAACTTGACAAACTATCGTTGTGGTTTTGATGCGTAGGTAAGAACGGTTCTTGCTAAGCCCGTAGCAGCCACGTAAAACTTGCAACAACAAAGTAGAGGACGTCTAACTTGTTTTTGCAGGGCATGTTGTGATGTGATATGGTCAAGACGTGATGAGATATAAGTTGTTGTATAAGATGATCATGTTTTGTTGAAGTTATTGGCAACTGGCAGAAGCCTTATGGTTGTCTCTTTATTGCATAAGATGCAAGCACCAAATAATTGCTTTACAATTATCGCTATGCGATAGCAATAGTTGCAAGAGCAATAGTTGGCGAGACGATCATGTGACGACACATTGTTATAGATCAAGATGATGGAGATCATGGTGTCATGCCGGTGATGATGGAAATCATGACGATGTTTTGGAGATGGAGATCAAAGGCACAAGATGATGATGGCCATATCATGTCACATATTTTGATTGCATGTGATGTTTATCTTTTATGCATCTTATTTTGCTTAGTTCGACGGTAGCTTTATAAGATGATTTGTCACTAAATTTCAAGATAAAAAGTGTTCTCCCTGAGTATGCACCATTGCCAAAGTTCGTCGTGCCCAGACACCACGTGATGATCGGGTGTGATAAGCTCTACGTCCATCTACAATGGGTGCAAGCCAGTTTTGCACACGCAGAATACTCAGGTTAAACTTGACGAGCCTAGCATATGCAGATATGGCCTCGGAACACTGAGACTGAAAGGTCGAGCGTGAATCATATAGTAGATATGATCAACATAGTGGTGTTCACCATTTAAAACTACTCCATTTCACGTGATGGTCGGTTATGGTTTAGTTGATTTGGATCACGTGATCACTTAGATGATTAGAGGGATGTCTATCTAAGTGGGAGTTCTTAAGTAATATGATTAATTGAACTTAAATTTATCATGAACTTAGTCCTCGTAGTATTAGCATATCTATGTTATAGGTCAATAGCTCGCATTTAGCTCCCCTGTTTTATTTTTGATATGTTCCTAGAGAAAACTATGTTGAAAGATGTTAGTAGCAATGATGCAGATTGGATCCGTGATCTGAGGTTTATCCTCATTGCTGCACAGAACAATTATGTCCTTGATGCACCACTAGGTGACAAACCTATTGCTGGAGCAGATGCAGATGTTATGAACGTTTGGCTAGCTCAATATGATGACTACTTGATAGTTTAGTGCACCATGCTTAAACGGCTTAGAATCGGGACTTCAGAGACGTTTTGAACGTCATGGACCATATGAGATGTTCCAGGAGTTGAAGTTAATATTTCAAGCAAATACCCGAGTTGAGAGATATGAAGTCTCCAACAAGTTCTATAGCTAAAAGATGGAGGAGAATAGCTCAAGCAGTGAGCATGTGCTCAGATTATCTGGGCACTACAATCGCTTGAATCAAGTGGGAGTTAATCTTCCAAATAAAATAGTGATTGACAGAATTCTCTAGTCACCATCACCAAGTTAGTAGAACTTCGTGATGAACTATAATATGCAAGGGATAATGGAAACGATTCCCAAGCTCTTCGTGATGCTGAAATCGACGAAGGTAGAAATCAAGAAAAGCATCAAGTGTTGATAGTAAACAAAACCACTAGTTTCAAGTAAAGGGACAAAGGGAAGAAAGGGGAACTTCAAGAAGAAGGGCAAACAAGTTGCTGATCAAGTGAAAAAACCCAAGTCTGGACCTAAGCCTGAAACTGAGTGCTTCTACTGCAAAGGGACTTGTCATTGGAAGCGGAACTACCCCAAGTAATTGGCGGATAAGAAGGATGGCAAAGTAAACATAGGTATATTTGATATACATGTTATTGATGTGTACTTTACTAATGTTTATAGCAACCCCTCAGTATTTGATACTAGTTCAGTTGCTTAGAATAGTAACTCGAAGTGGGAGTTGCAGAATGAACAGAGACCAGTTAAGGGTGAAGTGACGATGTGTATTGGAAATGGTTCCAAGATTGATATGATCATCATCGCACACTCCCTATACTTTTGGGATTAGTGTTGAACCTAAATAAATGTTATTTGGTGTTTGCGTTGAGCATAAATATGATTGGATCATGTTTATTGCAATACGGTTATTCATGTAAGTTAGAGAATAATTGTTGTTCTGTTTACATGAATAAAACCTTCTATGGTCATACACCCAATGAAAATGGTTTGTTGGATCTCGATCGTGGTGATACACATTTTCATAATATTGAATCCAAAAGATGCAAAGTTAATAATGATAGAGCAACTTATTTGTGGCACTGCCATTTAGGTCATATTGGTGTAAAGCGCATGAAGAAAATCCTTGCTGATGGGCTTTTGGAATCACTTGATTATGAATCAGTTGATGCTTGCGAACCATGCCTCATGGGCAAAATGACTAAGCCTCCGTTCTCCGGAACAATGGAGCGCGCAACAGATTTGTTGGAAATCATGCATACTGATGTATGTGGTCCGATGAATATTGAGGCTCGCGGCAGGTATCATTATTTTCTGATCTTCACAGATGATTTGAGCAGATATGAGTATATCTACTTGATGAAACACAAGTCTGAAATATTTTGAAAAGTTTAAAGAATTTCAGAGTGAAGTGGAGAATCATCGTAACAAAAATAAAAGTTTCTACGATATGATCGCAGAAGTAAAATATTTGAGTTACGAGTTTGGCCTTCAGTTAAAACAATGTGAAATAGTTTCACTACTCACGCCACCTGGAACACCACAGTGTAATGGTGTGTCCGAACATCGTAACCGTGCTTTATTAGATATGGTGCGATCTATGATGTCTCTTACCGATTACCACTATTGTTTTGCGGTTATGCATTAGAGACAGCTACATTCACGTTAAATAGGCCACCATCTAAATCCGTTGAGACGACACCGTATGAACTGTGGTTTGGCGAGAAACCTAAGCTGTCGTTTCTTAAAGTTAGGGACTGCGATGCTTATGTGAAAAAGTTTCAACATGATAAGCTCGAATCCAAATCAGAGAAGTAAATCTTCATAGGATACCCAAAAGAAAATGTTGGGTACACCTTCTATCACAGATCCGAAGGCAAGATATTCATTGCTGAGAATGGATCCTTTCTAGAGAAGGAGTTTCTCTCGAAAGAAGTGAGTGGGAGGAAAGTAGAACTTGATGAGGTCACTGTACCTGCTCCCTTATTGGAAAGTAGTTCATCACAGAAATCTATTCCTGTGACTACTACACCAATTAGTGAGGAAGCTAATGATGATGATCATGTAACTTCATATCAAATTACTACCGAACCTCATAGGTAAACCAGAGTGAGATCCGCACCAGAGTGGTACGGTAATCCTGTTCTTGAGGTCATGTTACTTGACCATGACGAACCTACGAACTATGAGGAAGTGATGATGAGCCCAGATTCCGCGAAATGGCTTGAGGCCATGAAATCTGAGATGGGATCCATGTATGAGAGCAAAGTATGGACTTTGATTGACTTGCCCATTGATCGGCGAGCCATTGAGATTAAATGGATCTTAAAGAGGAATACGGACGCTGATAGTAGTGTTACCATCTACAAAGCTAGAATTGTCGCAAAAAGGTTTTCGACAAGTTCAAGGTGTTGACTACGATGAGAGTTTCTCACTCGTATCTATGCTTAAGTCTGTCCGAATCATGTTAGCAATTGCTGCTTTTTATGATTATGAAATTTGGCAGATGGATGTCAAAACTGCATTCCTGAATGGATTTCTGGAAGAAGAGTTGTATATGATGCAACTGGAAGGTTTTGTCGATCCAAAGGGAGCTAACAAAGTGTTCAAGCTCCAGCGATCCATTTATGGACTGGTGCAAGCCTCTCGGAGTTGAAATAAACGCTTTGATAAGTTGATCAAAGCATATAGTTTTATACAGACTTGCGGTGAAGCCTGTATTTACAAGAAAGTGAGTGGGAGCACTACAGAATTTCTGATAAGTATATGTGTATGACATATTGTTGATCAGAAATAATGTAGAATTATTCTGCAAAGCATAAAGGAGTGTTTGAAAGGAGTTTTTCAAAGAAAGACCTCGGTGAAGCTGCTTACATATTGAGCATCAAGATCTATAGAGATAGATCAAGACGCTTGATAAGTTTTCAATGAGTACATACCTTGACAAGTTTTTGAAGTAGTTCAAAATGGAACAGTCAAAGAAAGAGTTCTTTCCTGTGTTACAAGGTGTGAAGTTGAGTAAGACTCAAAACCCGACCACGGTAGAAGATAGAGAGAGAGAATGAAAGTCATTCCCTATGCCTCAGCCATAGGTTCTATAAAGTATGCCATGCTGTGTACCAGACCTATCGCATACCCCGCCCTGAGTTTGGCAAGGGAGTACAATAGTGATCTAGGAGTAGATCACTGGACATTGGTCAAAATTATCCTTAGTGGAATAAGGATATGTTTCTCGATTATGGAGGTGAGAAAAAGGTTTGTCGTAAAGGGTTATGTAAATGCAAGTTTTGACACTGGTCCAGATGACTCAAAGTCTCAATCTGGATACATATTGAAAGTCGGAGCAATTAGCTAGAGTAGCTCCGTGCAGAGCATTGTTGACATAGAAATTTGCAAAATACATACGGATCTAAATGTGGCAGACCCGTTGACTAAACTTCCCTCACAAGCAAAACATGATCACACCTTAGTACTCTTTGGGTATTAATCACATAGCGATGCGAACTAGATTATTGACTCTTGTAAAACCTTTGGGTGTTGGTCACATGACGATGTGAACTATAGGTGTTAATCACATGGTGATGTGAACTATTGGTATTAAATCACATGGCGATGTGAACTAGATTATTGAATCTAGTGCAAGTGGGAGACTGAAGGAAATATGCCCTAGAGGCAATAATAAAGTTATTATTTATTTCCTTATATCATGATAAATGTTTATTATTCATGCTAGAATTGTATTATCCGGAAACATAATACATGTGCGAATACATAGACAAACAGAGTGTCACTAGTATGCCTCTACTTGACTAGCTCGTTGATCAAAGATGGTTATGTTTCCTAACCATAGACATGAGTTGTCATTTGATTAACGGGATCACATCATTAGGAGAATGATGTGATTGACTTGACCCATTCCGTTAGCTTAGCACACGATCATTTAGTTTGTTACTATTGCTTTCTTCAAGACTTATACATGTTCCTATGACTATGAGATTATGCAACTCACGTTTACCGGAGGAACACTTTGTGTGCCACCAAACGTCACAACGTAAATGGGTGATTATAAAGGTGCTCTACAGGTGTCTCCGAAGGTACTTGTTGGGTTGGTGTACTTCGAGCTTAGGATTTGTCACTCCGATTGTCGGAGAGGTATCTCTAGGCCCAATCGGTAATGCACATCACTATAAGCCTTGCAAGCATTGCAACTAATGAGTTAGTTACAGGATGATGTATTATGGAACAAGTAAAGAGACTTGCCGATAACGAGATTGAACTAGGTATTGAGATACCGACGATCGAATCTCGGGCAAGTAACATACCAATGACAAAGGGAACAACGTATGTTGTTATGCGGTTTGACCGATAAAGATCTTCGTAGAATATGTAGGAACCAATATGAGCATCCAGGTTACGCTATTGGTTATTGACCGGAGACGTGTCTCGGTCATGTCTACATAGTTCTCGAACCCGTAGGGTCCGCACACTTAAAGTTCGGTGACGATCGTAATTAGGGTTTTTGTGTTTTGATGTACCGAAGGTTGTTCGGGGTCCCGGATGTGATCACGGACATGACGAGGAGTCTCGAAATGGTTGAGACATAAAGATTGATATATTGGAAGCCTATATTTGGATATCAGAATCGTTCCGGGTGAAATTGGGATTTTACCGGAGTACCGTGGGTTACCGGAACCCCCCCCCCTGGGCTTAATGGGCCTACGTGGGCCCTAAGGGAGAAGAGGAGGGCCGTCCAGGGCAGGCCGCGCGCCCCCTCCCCCCTAGTCCGAATTTCCTTCTCCAACAAGGCAAGAGGGGAGAGTCCTACTCCATGGTTCATACCCCCCGATACTAGCCATAGATTCATCAAAATAAGCAAACAACACACGAAAAACAGAATCTGTCAAAAACAGAACAGTCTGTAGTAATCTGTAGGTTTCGAATACTTCTGTAACCCCAAAAATTCTGAAATAAATTGGTGGACGTGAGGAATTTGTCTATTAATCATGTGTAAAAATAATAAACCTAATCTCACTCTCCAGTAAAAAAATGGCAGCAAATCTCGTGAGTGCTAAACTTTCTGTATTTTACAGCAGGATCGCAAAAACTTCCCCTAAGTCTTCCCAAAGGTTCTACTTGGCACAAACACTAATTAAAAGCATAAAACCACATCTAAACAGAAGTTATATGAATTATTTATTACTAAAAAGGAACAAAAAGCAAGAAACAAAAATAAAATTGGGTTGCCTCCCAACAAGCGCTATCGTTGAACGCCCCTAGCTAGGCATAAAAACAAGAATAGATCTAGGTATTGTTATCTTTGGTATGCAATCCATAAGTGGCTCTCATAATTGATTCATAAGGTAATTTAATTTTATTTTTAGGAAAGTGTTCCATGCCTTTCCTTAACGGAAATTGTAATCTAATGTTTCCTTCTTTCATATCAGTAATTGCACCAATCGTTCTAAGGAAAGGTCTACCAAGAATAATAGGACATGAAGGATTGCAATCTATATCAAGAACAATGAAATCTACGGGCACATAATTCCTATTTGCAACAATAAGAACTTCATTAGTCCTTCTCATAGGTTTCTTAATAGTGGAATCCCCAAGATGCAAATTTAAAGAACAATCATCAAACTCACGGAAACCTAACACATCACACAAAGTTTTTGGAATCGTGGAAACACTAGCACCCAAATCACATAAAGCATAGCATTCATGATCTTTAATTTTAATTTTAATAGTAGGTTCCCACACATCATAAAGTTTTCTAGGGATAGGAACTTCTAATTCAAGCTATTCTTCATAAGATTTCATTAAAGCATCAACGATATGTTTGGTAAAGGCTTTATTTTGATCATAAGCATGAGGAGAATTTAGCACGGATTGCAACAAGGAAATACAATCTATCAAAGAGCAATTATCATAATTAAATCCCTTGAAATCCAAAATAGTGGGTTCATTGCTATGTAAAGTTTTGACCTCTTCAATCCCACTTTTACCAATTTTTGCATCAAGGCCTAAAAACTCCGAATCATTGGGACACCTTTTAGCTAAAGTTGACTCATCTCCAGTCCCATCATTATCAAGATTCATATTGCAAAACAAAGATTTAATAGGATACACATCAATCACTTTTAGATCTTCATCCTTATTATCGTGTAGTTCTTCCGGTTTGGCGGCCATCTTATTAACCAAGGTGGCCTGCTGATCCGAAATTTGGGCTATTAAGTTTTCAAGGTGAGCGAACTGAGATTTCAAACCATAAAATTCTTTAGACATATCATCGAGCTCTTTATTCATGTACCCCATAAAACTTTCTTGTTCTTTAAGCTCGTTTTTGAAGAAACTATTATGCTCAAACTGCAAGGACATAAAACTTCTAATGTTGTTTTCAATTTCTTCCAACCTTCTAAGGTGAGGATCAACGTTTTTGGTAAAGCCATCGCGGCAAACAATCAATCCAACACACAAGCAAACAAGAGGCAAGCGAAAAGAAGGCGAATAGAAAAAAGGCGAACGGAAAAGAGGGCGAATAAAATGGCAAGGGTGAAGTGGTGGAGAGGAAAACGAGAGGCATATGGCAAATAATGTAATGCGAGGGATAAGAGTTTGTGATGGGTACTTGGTATGTCTTGACTTGATGCAACCTCCCCGGCAATAGCGCCAGAAATCCTTGTTGCTACCTCTTGAGCATGCGTTGGTTTTCCCTTGAAGAGGAAAGGGTGATGCAGCAAAGTAGCGTAAGTATTTCCCTCAGTTTTGAGAACCATGGTATCAATCCAATAGGAGGTAACACACAAGTCACCTAGTACCTGCACAAACAAACAAGAATCTCGCAACCAAGTCGATAAAGGGATTGTCAATCCCTTCACGATCACTTACGAAAGTGAGATCTGATAGAGATAATAAGATAAATATTTTTGGTATTTTTGGTGTATAGATTGGAAAATAAAGATTGCAAAATAAACAGTGATAAAAATAGTAAATAGATAGGAAAATAATATGATGGAAGATAGGCCCGGGGGCCATAGGCTTCACTAGTGGCTTCTCTCAAGATAGCAAATTCTATGATGGGTGAACAAATTACTATCGAGCAATTGATAGAAAAGTGCATAGTTATGAGAATATCTAGGCATGATCATGTATATAGGCATCACGTCCGTGACAAGTAGACCGAAACGATTCTGCATCTACTACTATTACTCCACACATCGACCGCTATCCAGCATGCATCTAGAGTATTAAGTTCATAAGAACAGAGTAACGCATTAGGCAAGATGGCATGATGTAGAGGGATAAACTCAAACAATATGATATAAACCCCATCTTTTTATCCTCGATGGCAACAATACAATACGTGCGTTGCTGCCCCTGTTGTCACTGGGAAAGGACACCGCAGGATTGAACCCAAAGTTAAGCACTTCTCCCATTGCAAGAAATATCAATCTAGTAGGCCAAACCAAACTGATAATTCGAAGAGACTTGCGAAGATATTTAAATCATGCATAAAAGATTTCAGAGAAGAATCAAATATTTTTAATAGATAATCTTGATCATAAACCCACAATTCAATGGATCTCGACAAACACACCGCAAAAAGAATTACATCAAATAGATCTCCAAGAGAATCAAGGAGAACTTTGTATTGAGATCCAAAGAGAGAGAAGAAGCCATCTAGCTAATAACTATGGACCCGAAGGTTTGTGGTAAACTACTCACACATCATCGCAGAGGCTATGGTGTTCATGTAGAAGCCCTCCGTGATCGATTCCCCCTCTGGCAGAGCGCCGGAAAAGGCCCTAAGATGGGATCACACGGGTACAGAAGGTTGCGGTGGTGGAAATAGGGTTTCGTGGTGCTCCTGGATGTTCTCGGGGTATATGGGTATATATAGGAGGAAGAAGTACGTCGGTGGAGCTGCGAGGGGCCCATGAGGGTGGGGGCGCGCCTACCCCCCGTGGGCGCGCCCTCCTGCCTCGTGGCATCCTCGCTTCTTTCTTGACGTCCACTCCAAGTCTCCTGGATCACGTTTGTTCCAAAAATAACTCTCCCGAAGGTTCATTCCATTTGATATTCCTTTTCTGCGAAGCACTGAAATAGGCAAAAAAACAGCAATTTGCACTGGGCCTTTGGTTAATAGGTTAGTCCCAAAAATAATATAAAAAGGTATATTAAAGCCCATTAAACATCCAAAACAAATAATATTATAGCATGGAACAATAAAAAATTATAGATACGTTGGAGATGTATCACTACGCGCATGCTCCTAGGGGGATAGATTGGTAGGAAAAGACCATCGCTCGTCCCCGACCGCCACTCATAAGGAAGACAATCAATAAATACCTCATGCTCCAACTTCGTCACATAACGGTTCACCATACGTGCATGCTACGACAATCACAAACTTCAACACAAGTATTTATACAATCCACAACTACCCACTAGCATGACTCTAATATCAACATCTTTATATCGCAAAACTATTACAAGGAATCAAACATATCGTATTCAGTGATCTACAAGTTTTATGTAGGATTTTATGACTAACCATGTGAATGACCAATTCCTGTCATCTCTCTAAATAGATATTAGTGAAGCAAGAGAGTTTAATTCTTTCTACAAAAGATATGCCTACACTCTAACAAATATAAGTGAAGCAAAAGAGCATTCTACAAATGGCAATTTTCTATGTGAAGAGAAACAGGCAATCCAAACTTCAAATGATATAAGTGAAGCACATGAAGCATTCTATAAAGCCATACTCAAAAGATATAAGTGAAGTGCAAACAGTATACTATAAATCAACCATGGACTATCTCATACCAGTATGGTGCATCAAAGAAAAGTGTAAACTAAATGCAAAAGACGCTCCAAGATTTGCGCATATCACATGAACGAAACGAAACCGAAAACATATCGATACTTGTTGAAGAAAGATGGGATGCCTTCCGGGGAATCCCCAAGATTAGACGCTTGAGTCTCCTTGAATATTTACTTGGGGTGCCTTGGGCATCCCCAAGATTGATCTCTTGCATCTCCTCCTTCTCCTCATATCGAGACCTCCTCGATCTTCGAACACTTCATCCACACAAAACTCAACAGAAACCTCGGTAAGATCCGTTAGTATAATAAAGCAAATCACTACTCTAAGTACTGTTGCAAACCAATTCATATTTTGTTTCTGAATTGTAGCTACTATAATATAACTTTTCCATGGCTTAATCCACTGATACAAATCGATAGTTTCATCAAAGCAAGCAAACTATGCATCAAAAACAGAATCTGTCTTAAACAGGACAGTCTGTAGTAATCTGAACATTCACCATACCTCTGGTACTCCAAAAATTCTGAAACAATTAGGAAAAATAAAAAAATGTATAGAAAGACAGTGCAAAAAGTTTCAGAACCATTTGACGTTTGAGTAAAAAAATGTAAAATCACGCACTACAGCCAAAGTTTCTGTCTTGCACCGCACAAACCAACAAGCAATGTAAACATCCTAAAGGCAAATCTTGGCATATTATGTTTATTTTTAAACTTTATAAAAGCAAAAAACAGAAATAAATGACTCTCTAAAACTTACGGGTTGTCTCTCTGGCAGCGCTTTCTTTAAAGCCATTAAGCTAGGCATATAGTGCTCAAGTAATGGATCCACCTGGATCCCAAGGTATATCAAAGCCAATTTTAATTAACAATGATTTGTGATTTAGTAGTGAGCACAAAGTAACATATATCATGCAAAAACAAAGTCTAACTCTCTTCCTATGCATCGGCATGTCATAAAAGAACAATTCATGCACACATAGTAAAGGCCAATGCATAGTATAAACAGTTTCTTGCAATTTTATCGTGTGGGAAACATGGAGAGGCGGAGATGTAGTTCCTCTCTCATAATAATTGCAAGTTGGATCAGCAAGCACATGCATATTATATCTATCAAAATCATCATGTGTAGTAGTAAAACGCAACCCATCAATATAATCCTTAAAAAGGGCAAACTTCTCCGATATAGTGTAGTCGGGAGAATTCAAAAAGATAATAGGACTATCATGCGTGGGTGCAATAGCAACAATTTCATGTTTAACATAAGGAACTATAGCAAGTTCATCTCCATAATAATAATTCATATTGGCATCTTGGCCACAAGCATAGCAAGCATCATCAAAAAGGGATATTTCAAGAGAATCAACGGGATCATAACAATCATCATAGAATCATCATTGGTAAGAACAAAGGGACATTAAACAATGTATGAGTTGAAGAGTTACTCTCATTAGAAGGTGGGCATGGGTAGCTCATCTGATCTTTCTCCTTTTTTTCTTCGCTCTCCTCATCATCTTTTTCATCCAATGAGCTCACATTTCATCAATTTCTTCTTCCATAGACTCCTGCAAAATATTAGTCTCTTCTCGAACAGCGGAGACTTTCTCAATAAATTCATCAATATCATAATTGTATTTATAGTTCTCATAGCAATATTTAAGGATAGCTAAATTTTCTGGTCTATAAACTGAATCATCAAAATCTTCAAACTCTTTAAACAAAGATTCAATTTCACAAGCACCCTTAAAAGCAACAAATTCTTCTATTCGTTCCACATCATAGTAATCATATATACCATTAGCATAAGAAGCTAAGGTTTCATTATTATTAAATTCACATGAAAAGGGAATGTGTGGAGCCTTCATCCTAGAGCAACAAGTATAATCATATCTCAAGCATAGCTGCCGAGCATACCAATGCAACATATAAATTTGATCCCATAATAGTTTCCCTTTTTGAGTCAAGCGATAATCCCTAAAGTATTCATGTTGATCCAACGTGTCTCCCATTATATAATTGAAGGGGGTTTTCTCAGGATTACTAAAGTAGTGCATAATATCTTTCACATAATGAGCATAAATGGTTTTAGGAGGTTCCCCATCTCCATGAGTAGCAAGTAAACCTAATCTTTTTTGGTATTTAGTGTTCCATATCCATAACTAAAGATAGAGAACAACTTAGAACAGCAAATAAAAACTACTTAGTGATAAAGCAAACAAGCACACACGAGAATATTCACCTCACGCTATAACTCCACGGCAACGGCGCCAGCAAAAGGTCTTGATAACCCACAAGTATAGGGGATCAATTGTAGCCTCTTTCGATAAGTAAGAGTGTCGAACCCAATGAGGAGCTAAAGGTAGAACAAATATTCCCTCAAGTTCTATCGACCACCGATACAACTCTACGCACACTTAATGTTCGCTTTACCTAGAACAAGTATGAAACTAGAAGTACTTTATAGGTGTAACGAGATAGTTTGCAAGAATATAAAGAGCATGTAAATAAAAACTAGGGGCTGTTTTAGGTAAAGAAGCAATAAAGATAGTATAGCGAGTGTGGAAAAGTGGTGGTAGGAGTTGCGAAATTGTCCCTAAGCAATTGACTACTTTACTAGACCGATAGCAAGTTTTATGTGGGAGAGGCCACTGCTAGCATGTCATCCCGGACATGGAATTCTATGCACTTATGATTGGAACTATTAGCAAGCATCTGCAACTACTAACGTTCATTAAGGTAAAACCCAACCATAGCATTAAGATATATTGGTCCCCCTTCAATCCCGTATGCATCAATTTCTATGCTAGGTTGAAGCTTCTGTCACTCTTGCCCTCCAATACATAGTCCTATCAACATACAACGAACCCTATGGTGTGATCCATGTGCATGCTCATATGATGGGCTCCAAAGGACAACAACACAACCACAAGCAAATTAAACCAATCATAGCAATTCACCAATTACTGATAGGACAACGAAAATCTACTCAGACATCATAGGATGGCAACACATCATTGGATAATAATATGAAGCATAAAGCACCATGTTCAAGTAGAGGATACAGTGGGTTGCGGGAGAGTGGACTGCTGTAGATAGATGGGGGAAGGTGATGAAGATGTTGGTGAAGATGACGGAGGTGTTGGTGTAGATTGCGATGACGATGATGGCCCCGGCGGCGTTCCGGTTCCACCGGGGGAGAGGGGGAGGGCCCCCTTCTTCTTATTCTTCCTTGACCTTCTCCCTAGATGGGAGAAGGGTTTCCCCTCTGTTCCATGGCCTCCATGGCGGCGGAGGGGCGAGAGCCCCTCCAAGATTACATTTGTCTCTCTGTCTCTCTCTATTTCTGCGTTCTTGATTCTGGCCTTTCAACGTTTCTTATATTCCCGGAGATCCGTAACTCCGATTGGGCTGAAATTTTAACACGATTTCTATCCGGATATTGGCTTTCTTGCGGCGAAAGAAGGGCACCGACTGCCTTACGGGGTGTCCATGAGGGCCCAGGGCGCGCCCCCTGCCTCGTGGCCCCCTAGGGCATCGTCTCGCGTTGATTCTTCTTCCCAAAAATCACATATATTCCAAAAAAATCTCCGTCAGTTTTTATCCTGTTTGGACTCCGTTTGATATGGATTTTCTGCGAAACGAAAAACATCTAACAAATAGGAACTGGCACTGGGCACTGGATCAATATGTTAGTCCCAAAAATAGTATAAAAAGTTGCCAAAAGTATGTAAAAGTTGTAGAATATTGGCATGGAACAATCAAAAATTATAGATACGACGGTGACGTATCAGCCCCCCCCAATTCGGATTGGTCTAGGGGGGCGCGCGCCACCACCTGGACGCCTCCTCCTCTCTTCCACTAAGGCCCATGAAGGCCCATTAACCCTCCGGGGGGTTACGGTAACCCCCCGGTAATCCGGAAAATGCCCGAACCTATCTGAAACCTTTCCGGTGTCCAAACATAACCTTCCAATATATCAATCTTTATGTCTCGACCATTTTGAGACTCCTCGTCATGTCCGTGATCAAATCCGGGACTCCGAACAACCTTCGGTACATCAAATCGCATAACTCACAATACATATCATCATCAAACATTAAGCGTGCGGACCCTACGGGTTCGAGAACTATGTAGACATGGCCGAGACTCGTCTCCGGTCAATAACCAATAGCGGAACCTGGATGCTCATATTGGTTCCTACATATTCTATGAAGATCTTTATCGGTCAAACCGTATAACAACATACGTCGTTCCCTTTGTCATCGGTATGTTACTTGCCTGAGATTCGATCGTCGGTATCATCATACCTAGTTCAATCTCGTCACCGGCAAGTCTCTTTACACATCGTAATGCATCATCCCATAACTAACTCATTATTCACATTGCTTGCAAGGCTCATAGTGATGTGCATTACCGAGAGGGCCCAGAGATACCTCTCCGACAATCGGAGTGACAAATCCTAATCTCAATCTATGCCAACTCAACAAACACCATCGGAGACACCTATAGAGAATGTTCATAATCACCCAGTTACGTTGTAATGTTTGATAGCACACTAAGTGTTCCTCCAGTATTCGAGAGTTGTATATTCTCATAGTCATAGGAACATGTATAAGTTATGGAGAATGCAATAGCAATAAACTAAACGATCATAGTGCGAAGCTAACGAATGGGTCTAGTCCATCACATCATTCTCTAATGATGTGATCCCGTTCATCAAATGACAACACATGTCTATGGCTAGGAAACTTAGCCATCTTTGATTAACGAGCTAGTCTACTAGAGGCATACTAGGGACACTCTGTTTGTCTATGTAGTCACGCGTACTAAGTTTCCGGTTAATACAATTCTAGCATGAATAATAAAAATTTATCATGATATAAGGAAATATAAATAACAACTTTATTATTGCCTCTAGGGCATATTTACTTCAGTCTCCCACTTGCACTAGAGTCAATAATCTAGATTACACGGTAATGATTCTAACACCCATGGAGGCTTGGTGTTGATCATGTTTTGCTTGTGAGAGAGGCTTAGTCAACGGGTCTGCAACATTCATATCCGTATGTATCTTGCAAATATCTATGTCTCCTTCCTTGACTTGATCGCGGATGTAATTGAAGCATCTCTTGATGTGGTTGGTTCTCTTGTGAAATCTGGATTCCTTTGCCAGGGCAATTGCACCAGTATTGTCACAAAAGATTTTCATTGGACCCGATGCACTGGTATTACACCTAGATCGGATATGAACTCCTTCATCCAGACTCCTTCATTTGTTGCTTCCAAAGTAGTTATGTATTCCGCTTTACACGTAGATCCCGCCACGATGCTCTGCTTAGAACTGCACCAACTGACAACTCCACCATTCAATAAAAATACGTATCCGGTTTGTGACTTTGAGTCATCCGAATCAGTGTCAAAGCTCGCATTGACGTAACTGTTTACGACGAGCTCTTTGTCACCTCCATAAACGAGAAACATATCCTTAGTGCTTTTTAGGTATTTCAGGATGTTCTTAACCGCTGTCAAGTGATCCACTCCTGAATTACTTTGGTACCTCCCTGCTAAACTAATAGAAAGGCACACATCAGGTCTGGTACTGTGATGCCCCCGATTCGACCATACACTAATCATACACGCAAACGTGTACGATCAAGATCAGGGACTCACGGGAAGATATCACAACACAACTCTAAACACAAATGAAAGGCATATAAGCTCCATATTACAAGCCAGGGGCCTCGAGGGCTCGAATACAAGCTCGATACACAAGCGTCAACGGAAGCAACAATATCTGAGTACAGACATAAGTCAGACAAGAATGCCTTAAGAAGGCTAGCACAAAAGCAACAACGATCGAAGAGGCAAGGCCTCTTGCCTGGGACCTCCTAACTACTCCTAGTCTTCAGCGGCCTCCATGTAGTAGTATCCGTCGGCGGTGGCATCTTGCTCCAAGGATCCACCATCTGGTTGCAACAACCGGAAAGAAGGGGCAAGGGGGAAAAGGGGTAGCAAAGCAACCATGAGTACTCATCCAAAGTACTCGCAAGCATCACATCTAAAGTAAGTATGCATTGCTATCAAATGGAAGGGTTGTATCTGTGGACTGAACTACAGGATGCCAGAATAGAGGGGAAGGCCTAGCATATCGAAGACTAGCATCTTCAAGCAGCTCCAAGCATCTTGCAGCATGTAGAAGAGTAAAGAATAGCAGTTTATAATTAATAAGCATGTTGTAGAATTAATGCCCAGAGATCCTTCCTCGACTCCCTGCGAGAAAGCAATCCCGGAGCCACATATCCATCACATGTCTCAAGCAACCAGTTCTAGTTGTAATAGATCGGGATACAAGTCTGAACGTCCATTACCGTGGACACGGTATTCGAATATATAAATTCCCTGCAGGGGTGCACCATGTTACCCAACACGTTTGATTACTCTGGCCGGCCACACTTTCCTGGGTCATGCCCGGCCTAGGAAGATCAACACGTCGTAGCCCTACCTAGGCTCAGTAGAGAGGTCCCCGCCGGTCTACATCCTAAGCACTCCGGGTCATTGTGTGCAGGGTGGATACCAGCACCGCCTCGGATGGCCAGCACGATCTGACCATGCCACAATGCTGAACTGGACGTCTGACAAAGCTTCGGCTGATACTAGGCGTCGAGGCCCATATCTATTCTCGCGTAGTGGTTAGTGCGTAAAGGGCAGAGGCAAACTCAGAACAAATACCCAAACCTGTTAGTGCATTGGGGGCTCGCGGTGACGAGCAGAGACTCACGATAATGTGACCCCGTAGCCCCGTCTTGTGGACTTACGGCAAGGGCCCAGACTTCCCGGTCGTGCCACGTAGAGAACTCACGGGTGCTCCACGGGCCCGCCCGACTTACACATCAACTTGCGGGTACCCCTCAGGGCCGACCCGACTTCAACAATGGTCTCAAGTAAAGTCAAGGTAACCGTGTGTCCAAACATCAAGGGGAAAACCCGAGGAACCACCCTCGGAGGATTCCACTCGATGTAATCATCAAGGTGAATGTAAGAGGAACCACCCTCGAGGTTCACACTTGAGGGGTTGCACGACAGAGTCATGTCAGGAATGGTGAAGGAGGAACCACCCTCGTTGACCACGACGGAATAGCCACACTACAGAGATCTTATCAGGAGTGATGTATGAGGTTCCATCCTTGGCACTCAATGGTAACTCTGCAGAGTCGAGCAACAAAAGGGGCGTGACGTGATGTGAGGTGTCAGGCTCTGGTCATCGATCATGTTGATCGAGTCGTCGATGATGAAGCAGGGGCAACAAGGACAAGGTGGGGGTCACTGATGGATCACTAACCAACCTATACTAAGCAGTTTAGGATAAGCAGGTAAGGTACAACAGCAGGTACAAAAGCGGGCTATGCATCTAGGAGCAATCACTTACAGTAGCAAAATCTAATGCAAGCATGAGAGAATGGAATGGGCAATATCGCAATGATCAAAGGGGGGGCTTGCCTGGTTGCTCAGACGAGGAGGGGTCATCGTCGACGTAGTCGATCACAGCGGCAGCATCAGTCTCGGAGTCTACCGGAGAGAAGAGAGGGAAGAAACAGTAAATATAGAGCAAACAGGTGCAATACTATGCATGACAAGACAAAAGCAGTGCTAGGGGTGTTCTAACGCGGTGTTACACGATACCAGCAAAGGGGGATAACATCCGGGAAAGTTTTCCCGAATTTGGCATTTTCAGGCAGATGAAACGGAGGGGGACGGTTGCATGTTTGCTATGCTAGGGACATGTGACAGATGAATGGACCGCATATTCGGGTTTGTCTCGTCGTTCTGAGCAACTTTCATGTATAAAACTTTTCATCCGAGTTACGGGTTATTTTCTATGAATTTTTAAAGATTTAAACATTATTTTGAAATTATTATTAATTTGAAATAAAAGGTGAAATTGCTAGGTGCACCCAGCAGAGTGCACACAGCAGGGCCAGTAGAGGCTGATAGTGGACCCCGTTGACCAGGTCAACTGTTGACCAGTTAACTAGTCAACTGGGCAGGGGACCGACATGTCAGTTTCTGTTAGTGCTAACTAATTAGGTAATTAGACTAATTATGTTTAAATTAATTAAACATTTTTTTGTTTCTTTAATTTTACTTCTCTCAGGGGCAGGCCCCACATGCCATAGGCACAGGGGCAGGCCCCACATAGGCACAGGGGCCTATCGGGTGGGACTTAACGGTGCGGGCGCGGGAGTGGGCGCCCGCCGAGGGCCGAAGCCCGCCCGGGCGCGGGGCGGGGCCGCCGGGCGCAGTGGGCGGAGCCCCAGGGCGCCGGACTGCCGGGGCCGCGATCGACGGCGGTGAGCTAGTCCAGTGGGTGCATGGCGAGGGCGGGCGGCGCAGCCGACGCTGCAGCGGCAGCGGGGCGGGGCGGCGGCTGCAAACAGGAGCAGCAGCGGTGGGGCACAGCCGTGGCAGGGGCGGCTGGTGCAACGGGGCAACAGCGTGGGCCAGCGTGAGGCAGCGGACGATGGCCAGCGAGGGGAGGCCGCGGTCGGGCTGCAGCTACAAGACGGGATCGGCAGCGCGCGATGGCGAGCAGCGGGGGGGCGAGGCAGGGTGCGCTACGGGATGCGGGCGAAGCCGGCGAGAGGGGCGGCTGCAACGACGGTCGGTAGGTGAAGGAAGTAGCTGCGAGAGCGAGGCTGCAGGGCTAGTGCGCGAGCACGATGCGGGCATGGACGCAGACGGCATGGATGTGTGTCAGTGTCAAAACCGGCGGATCTCGGGTAGGGGGTCCCGAATTGTGCGTCTAGGGCGGATGGTAACAGGAGGCAGGGGACACGATGTTTTACCTAGGTTCAGGCCCTCTTGATAGAGGTAAAACCCTACGTCCTGCTTGATTGTTCTTGATGATATGAGTATTACAAGAGTAGATCTACCACGAGATCAGAGAGGCTAAACCCTAGAAGCTAGCCTATGGTATGATTGTATGTTGTCCTACGGACTAAAACCCTCCGGTTTAAGGGGGCTAGGGTTACACAAGGTCGGTTACAAATGAGGAGATATACATATCCGTATTGCCTAGCTTGCCTTCCATGCCAAGTAAAGTCCCATCCGGACACGGGACCAAGTCTTCAATCTTGTATCTTCACAGTCCAACAGTCCGGCCAAAGGATATAGTCCGGCTCTCCGGAGACCCCTTAATCCAGAACTCCCTCAGTAGCCCATGAACCAGGCTTCAATGACGATGAGCCCGGCACGCAGTGTTGTCTTCTGCATTGCAAGGCGGGTTCCTCCTCCGAATACACCACGGAAGAGTTTGAATACAAGGATAGAGTCCGACCCTGCAAAATAAGTTTCACACACCACCGTAGAGAGAATAATATTTCCACAAATCTAACCTGCTGGCACGTTTTGATAGCATGACATCACGCCATAGCCTGGTCATTATTTGAACCGTTTTTCTTTAACCAGCCCCGCACATAACACGACGTGGTTTCTTGACACGTCTTGTCAAAGCAGAGATTGTGTTCCCCTTATCACGGGATTCTCATCAATACAAACGTGGGTAACCCAACCGTGCCTGTTGGTATGACTCCTAGATCTTAGGTAAGTCTCAAACGGCCATGAGGGGGACGCTTGATATTCACCCTCTTTATAAAGGGACTGGGCTTTTTCTTTTTCCTCTCCCGCGCTCAATCAAATCCTTCCCCCACCTCGAGTTCTAACACCCAAAGCTCAGGTAAGGCGCTTCGGACCTTCAATCATGTCCGGATCCAGCCTTCAAGGCCGGTGGATGCCTTCCTCCGTCACAGAGGAGGACATCAAGAAGTTGAGGGAGGCCAGATATCTGACCGCCGAAATTTTGCATAGGCTGCCTGTCCGAGGGCAGGTCGTCCCTACTCCCGAACCCAACGAGAGCGTCGTGTTCATCTCCCACTTCCTCCGAGGACTAGGCCTCGCTCTATATCCCTTTGTCAGGGGTCTTATGTTCTATTACGGGCTAGATTTTCATGATCTGGCCCCGGATTCCCTTCTTCACATCTCGTTATTTATCGTTGTATGTGAGGCCTTCCTTCGCATTACCCCTCACTTTGGCCTGTGGCTCAAAACCTTCGATGTGAAGCCGAAGATGGTCGAGGGGCAGTACGCAGCGTGCGGAGGTGCTTTAATAAGCAAAATTGCTGATGCTCCATGGCCAAAGGGTTCCTTTCCAGAGGTGTCCGGATTGTAGCAGTGGGAGTGGTTCTACATCACAGCTCCCCAAAGTGCCAAATGGGTAGCTGCCCCTGCCTTTTGCTCGGGCCCCCCACCACAACTGATGTCATGGATCAGCAGGGGGCTGAGCTGGGGTCCAGATAAGGACGTGCCAGTACTGCAGAGCCGTATCCGAGATCTCTTTGAGGGAGTTCAGTCTGGTTATGGTAATGCAAGTTATGTTGGTTCGTCGAGTCCAGCCTTGCAAACGCCGGCCCCTCTGTATGTGGGAATTCAACCCAGAAGGACCGCGCGCTATTCAGCATTTCCTCGGCATGACGCATGAGGAGATGTACAAATCGTTCTTCGGACCCCAAATAGAGTGTCCGGACACCATCGAGGACGTGGGCCTAAGCTGCAACCGCCCCGCTGCCCAAGTAAGTAACCCCATGGCCGAACACACTGTCCTTTTATTTATCATGACATCATTCTGAAGAATCGCTCTTTGACCAGGACTGGATAACAAAGGCGAAGCTGATCCGGTGTTCGGCTTCCATTCCTGATGGGTTGGACAATCCGGTGCTGGAAAAGATGCTCGAGCCAGCACCTTGTCTAGCGCCCTCAAAGGAAGATGAAGGGGGGAATAAAGAGGGCGAAAGCGGGCCTCCATCACTATCTATTCCAATCGAGGGAATGAGCGCCTCCGCGAGGGAGGATAACCAGGGGGAAGAATCTAACATTCTCTCTCCCCAGGGAAGGAAGAGGACTACCTCTGAAGATCCGGAAGCTAAGGTTTCCAAACGGGAGAAGAAGTCTCCGCCAGAGGGTCCTGCCTCGGAGGGTATTCTGGCCGCACAATGTCCGTGCGGGGATCAGTCCTCTACCGAGCTGTAAGTAATCAAAAAGTACTTAATGTGAAGATATCCTATCTTACTTCCGAAGACAATAATCGATGCTTATAAATTGTAGTCTGGATCGCAGCCCTTCTCGACAGAGTTCATCTTCGGGGGATCTTCTTCCGGACATGATAGAGAGCGAAACGCCTCCCCCGGACTCCCCAACTCCAGAAGCGGGTGACCTTGAAGTGTCGTCGCGAAGGGTATCTCCGGATCCACTAGGGCTAGAGAATAACCCTTTGTCTACCCGGCATCCCCAGTATCCGGCTCCTAAGGGGAGCGACAGCAAGGGTCCGTACAGTGTGCGGTCGGACGCGCTGAAGGATCTTCTGGGGCAAGCTGTCGTCTCGAAAGTGCATCGTACGCTAATGGGTACGGTGATTGAAAGGATTTCATCCGCTGAAAGCGGTTTGCACAGAGCTTTTTTGAGTCTGCTGAAAGGCTTCGAGGTACGTGAAACAATGTATGCCTTTAACAGTACCGCATACGTTAGGAATGCCCGTGCAGATAGTAGCCCCTGAGGCTCTAGTTGTCGTCGGGAATGGCGGCAAATAGAGGATCATAGTCCCAGGTAATAACCAGATCGCCTTTATGTGCAGGTGGTTGAAGCTCCGGTGGTTAGCCGGACTGATGGTTTTGCTGAACTAAAGCGGCAACTGGATGCGGCAGATGCCGACATCGTGCTTGTCAACAAGCGGCTTGATGAGGCACAGGGTGAGTGATTTTTCTGGTGATCGTCACGTAATAAGAGCAGCATGATGCCAGTATCGTTAATATGTTGTGACTGCAGATGGAGCTGCCACCGTGGAAACCCTTCGGGCGGAGCTTGCCCGAGCCAAGGAGCAAGCAAGGAGTAGCAATGCGGCCGCTTTAAAGGCGGCTGAAGAGTTAAGGGCCAAATAGGCCGCGCATTGCGAGAGCAAGGGAAAATAGCCAAGATGGCTGTAGAGTTAAAAGATGCTGCTGACCGTTACCAGCTTCTTGAAGAAGAAGACTGGGCGAAGGCGACGGACCTGGAGAAGGCCCGGGTGGCCGCCAAGGAAGCCCGCTCCAAAATTAGAGCGACGAAGGAGGAGCTGAATCAGGCTACAGATATCGTATCTGGGAAGCCCTTCTTGTTGCGGACTAAGTTCGGAGATCCGAAATATGCTCCTCTGGACCGGCTATGGAGTTCTACGGACGCGTACATGGATTTGGCTACAAGTGCTGCTGACGCAGCCGAGTACTTCAAGGATCAGAAAGGTCCCAAAGTGGAAAAGATGTTCTGGTCACAGTTTCACGCTCCAGTCCGTCCGCTGCTGCTGAATGAGCGATTGACCGGTTGGGCCGAGCTCCATAGGTTGTCCGGCCTTGCCATGAGGTCCGTTGTGGATCACCTGTGTCCGGGAGGGCCAAGGCCGAGTAGCTACTTTAGCTTAGTGCAACAATTCCTTGAAGCTGTGCCACGCATTGATGTTGTAAAGAGATCAGCACGCATAGAAGGTGCACGGATGGCCCTTGCCCATGTCAAAACATACTGGGCGGAGATGGAGGCCACCACTGTTGCGGCACCGGGTTCGGCCATAGGCCGAGTTGCTGTCGAGCACTACTTTGAAGAAGTCCTTGAAGGCACTCGTTTGATAGAGGCTCAGTGCTCGAAGAATATTATTTTCCAGTGACATGTAGTCCCATTGTACAAACAATGTTTTTCTGAATTAATCAAGGTTGTATTTATACTTTTGCCTGGAAGTATTATGATGCCTCCTGTGCGGCCGTTTATGTATATATGTATATAACCTGAAAGTTTGCAGTCGTCGGCTTCCGCCCCCATGCATATAATGTGGGGGTGTTCGCAAAAGATGCATATCCACACTTGATCCAACGTCTTGGTCCGTTAAGGAGGTGATAGCATAGTGAACGAGGCAATCGGACTATATTGCTCTAACACTTTCACTTAGCCATAGGAGTTTGACAGTGGGGTTGCTATATAGCCCCTGATACTTCTGCGCTCGTCCAAATACGGTGCGCGTACGTACATGACCGGGAAACGGCCCTTCGTTGATGCGGGGGAATCCTGAAGATTCCGATTAGTCATCGAGTGGTTGACCAGTCTCTCGCTGTATCATGACAGTCAGTTTTCGGCTTTCTCTACTAAGGTGCTCATCCGGATGAACCAGGGCACAATCGCAGTAGTTCTCCCAGTGCTACCTTAGCCGATATAACGGAACGTAAGGTACCAAAACGTGGGAGCCGGGCAAACCCAACATTTGACCAAAGACATGATTTGGAGCTGATGCATATAGGGCCTAACTCACGACGCCGAACACTCCCTAAGGTGTTTGGTCTTTATAACATATACCGGGCTAGACAATGCCCTTTATAAGAAACCCCATGTGTTCAGGTACGTGCAAAATCCTGGCGTGGCCACATGCCAATAACGCCGGCATCCTTCTCAGTTGTGTGAAGTATCCGGAGGATGTGAGCAATAAGAGACAGTAAAAAAGGTTTACGTAGGGTCTTAATCTAAAAAGAAACCTTTGGGCGGGTCCCTACTGCACGTCTGCGCCTGTATCTCCGTTGTGCCGTGTCCTGGACGGGTGTAGCACGAGTGTCATCTGCAAAAGGAAAGAACTTAGGTGAAAGTTGTCGTGCCGAAAAGAAGAATGAATTATCAAAATTCCAGAGAAGCTTAGTTGAGCCGGGCTGGCCCTGATTACACGCAGGAAGCCCCTGGTATCGTTTTATGAGGGTTTGAAAACCAATCTCATTTATGTATGATGGAGCGCCGGACTCGTCTAACTGTGTCCGTGGTCTTGACGACCTGCCATTTTTTCTGGTTGGTGAGGCCGTCTAATGTGTGGCTGTTAGAGCCGCCGCGTCCTCCTCCGTTCATAAGGAACGGTTGGTATTTCTGCTAACTATGATGATGCCTCGTGGACCGGGCATCTTGAGCTTGAGAAAAGAATAATGCGGTATTGCGTTAAAACAAGCGAAAGCCGCTCTTCCGAGCAGTGCTTGATAATCACTTCGGAGTGGAGCGATGTGAAAAGCTAATGTTTCGCTTCGGAAGTTATCGGGAGAACCGAATACCACCTCTAGTGGTAGAGAGCCCGTACAGCGGGTCTCTTGGCCTGGTATTACTCCCTTGAAGGTAGTATTACTGCGGCTTATTTGTGTCGGGTCTATCCCCATTTTGCGGACTGTGTCCTGATATATCAGGTTTAGATCACTGCCGCCGTCCATTAGGACCCTTGTGAAATGGTACCCGTTTATTATTGGGTCTAACACCAAGGCTGTCAGTCCTTCACACCGGATATTTGTATTGTCATCCCTACAATCAAAAGTGATCGGGCAGGCCAACCAGGGGTTGAGCCTAGGGGTGACGGGCTTTATGGCGCGTGTGCATCGGGGTGCGTAATTGCTTCTCCCCTTTGTCACCTGGATCACGTTTACTGTTTTGACCTCTGGTGGGAACTTTTTCTGTCCTCCGGCGCTTTTCTAGCGAGGTTCATCCTCGTCTTCGCTTGGTGTCTCTTCCCCTTTGTGTTTGGCATTTAGCTTACCAGCCTTCTTGAAGACCCAACATTCTCTGTGGGTATGATTTGCAGGTTTGTCTGGGGTGCCGTGAATCTGACAGAGTTTGTCAAGAATTTTGTTTAGGTCAGACTGTCCTTCTCTGCTACCTTTGAAAGGCTTTTTCCGCTGACCTGGTCGAGAGCCCCTGAATCCGGCGTTTACCGCCGTGTTATCTGGGCTACCTTCTGTGACGCCCCAAGACCGGCACTCCAGATGCTTTCATGTCTTCCGAGTTTCGTCGGGTGATTTGTTTTGTCTGTTGCATTCATCCTTGCATTTTTGCATTGCATCATGTCATCATGACATTAATATTGCAACAGTTTCAAAACTCTTTTAAATAAATCGTATGGATCTTCGATCCATTTAAATCGAGGGAAGAGTGACTTCTCTGTATATAATATCCTCCCGATATTAGGGAGCTATAGTAATATTTCTTCAATTTGGAATTCACCTTAACACACTTGCATATTAAATCCCTTGGCCTTTGCTTCTTCAAGTGTTGACTCTCTAACCTTGCCATTTATTCTTTCTCCATTTATCGAGGCTCCTCCTAAATTCACAACATTTGTGGCCACTCCTAAACCTTGTCCTAGTTCAAACCATTTGAATTAAATTCAAATGAGTTTGAATTTAAATCTTGCATTCGTGCTAACTTCTATTTTCTTGGATTAAGCTCATTTTTCTGATTCTGAGAAAATTAACCCCATGCTCCAATTCTTTCCCTAACCCTCTCTTCTTTTTTATTCACTAATGTTTTCTGCTAAAGAATAAGAGGGAGAGAGGAGCAAGCCCAGCTGCAGCCTCAGGCCGGCCGGCCCTAGATCCAGCCAAGGCACGACCGAACCCTAGCCTCCCTATTTCCTTCCCCTCGCTCCCTCCTCGTCCCTCAACGCCGCTAGAGGGGAACAGAACGCACGCGCTGCACCCCTTCGCTCCCTCGCAGCCTCGCTCTCTCCCTCGATGCCCATTCAGCGTCGCCGCTTGCCCGATTCCCCTCATCCTCCCTCCAGCGCCGCGCGTGCACAAGCCATGGCGCCTCCATCCTCGCGTCGCCTCTCTCCCTTTCCTCCCGTCACCGTCTTCGGCGGGAGCAGGAGCTCCCTGCTATAGCTCCGGCCAGCGGAGTCCAAGCCGCCGAGCAGCACCGCGCCCTCGTCCCATTCCCGCAGCCCTCCTCGCTTGGTTTTGAATGCCCCAGCGCTGCACCTCACCGCCGCTTGCTCCGGCGACCAGCAGGACGCTGCCACAGCGCCGACCAGCGCCGGACTCGACCTCCCCCTCTCCTCGAGCACCGGTGGCCACAGCAGCTTCCTCCCATCGCGACCCCGCTGCCGTTTTTCCTTGCCCTGTGTCCCCCTCGCGTACTAGCACCCGACCTCCTCTAACCCGCCGCCCGGACCTGCTTGCGTCCACCCGGTTCCCAGCGCCGTCGTGCCTGTTGCCCAGATCCACCATCGTCTGCTGCTGCTTCCCTCTACTGCTCTCCCTTGAGCGTGCCCGCTTCCTACCACTGCTCACGCACCGCTAGTCCTTCCTGTTGTCCTCCAGAGGCCTTTTGGGGTTAGCATTGTTTTGGATTGACAAGGACGAGAACGCCAAGTACCACGACGTACGGTGCCCGAACGTCCACCACAACAGCGCCAAGTTCCACCATCGATGACCATTTTGGATACGGCAAGACCCGGACCGACAAGTACTGTGGCACCAAAGACCTCTGATGCGTCAAGTCCCTTTTCGAAAGTGTAACACTACCGCCGTCTTTGGAATCGCTAAGAACGACAAGTACCTTGATGCCCGATGCATAGAACAACTACCATCGCCGGCGACCCGAGTACCACTACCATCGACCCTCGAAGACCCCATGGACGTCAAGTTCCATGTCGCGAACCCAAACATCTACGGACGTGTACGACTACTGTTTCCCGAAGAACCGCGAGTCACAAGCACCGTGAGAAAATACCATCCCGTTGATCACCGATGACAGATAGTACCTCTACTTCCACTACGGACGTCCCGAGAACGTCTACTTCCTCTACTTGGCACCGAACGAGAACCATCCCGTTTGCATGCTTAGAAGGTATAACCGCCGAGACGACCTTCCGAGAGCGAATGTTGTGTGGTGTATGAGATGCCCGTGTTTGCTTTGTGTCTGCGTTGTACGTTGCACGAAGCCCCTCTTTTGCTTTGCCACCCTCATGCGGGAACCCGGTAACCGGGAGCACCCCAACGTTCATCTTTTGCACGCTCCGCACACTTCTCCTTTGCATCGGTATCTCAATCGAGTTACCGGAACCGAAACGTTGCCATGGCACTATTTCGTTATCGTTGCCGTGGCACCCCTTTTCGTTTCCGCCATGATGACAAATGCTCTCATCATGCTCATGTCAACTTTTAATAAAACTTGCATAATACTTGAACATGTCATCCGCATCATGTTAACAACAGTAAGATGTGTAAAATTGTTGTTTGCTTTAAATTGCTAAATGCATGTGGGGATTTACCTGAATTGTTGTTGTTGTTTCCGGCCTCATTTAAAATGCCTAACTATGTTTTCTACTCATGTTTCACCTCTTGCCATGTTAATCAACATTTAATATTGTTGGGTACCTAAATGAGAGAGAACTAAATAATTGTTGTGGTGTTTCGTCAATATGCAACTCGTTGCATATTGAGCTCCACTTAACTTGTAGTTTTGCTTGTGCACATTGCCATGCCATGCCTCATTAAACCGGACATGCATCATACTTGATTGTGCATCATGCCATGTTGATGTGATGGTTGTTTACTATGTTGTTTGCTTCTTTCCGGTGTTGCTTCTTCGGGTTAGTTCCATTAACGTCGCGTTTGTGAGGATCCGTTCGACTGCGTCCGTTTGTCTTCTTCATGGACTCGTTACTTCTTCCTTGCGGGATCTCAGGCAAGATAACCATACCCTCGAAATCACTTCTATCTTTGCTTGCTAGTTGCTAGATCTATTGCTATGCCGCGATACCTACCACTTGCTATATCATGCCTCCCATATTGCCATGTCAAACCTCTAGCCCACCTTGTCCTAGCAAACCGTTGTTTGGCTATGTTACCGCTTTGCTCAGCCCCTCTTATAGCGTTCTTAGTTGTAGGTGAAGATGAAGTTTGTTCCATGTTTTTGGAACATGGATATGTTGGTATATCACAATATCTCTTATTTTAATTAATGCATCTATATACTTGGTAAAGGGTGGAAGGCTCGGCCTTATGCCTGGTGTTTTGTTCCACTCTTGTCGCCCTCGTTTCCGTCATACCGGTGTTATGTTCCTTGATTTTGCGTTCCTTACGCGGTTGGGTGTTATGGGAACCCCTTGACAGTTCACTTTGAATAAAACTCCTCCAGCAAGCCCAACCTTGGTTTTACATTTGCCTAACAACCTATTACCCTTCCCTTGGGTCGGCCAACCCAAGGGTCATCTTTATTTTAACCCCCCCCCCCCGCCCCGGGCCAGTGCTTGTCTAAGTGTGGGTCTGAAACGGGCAGCCTGCGGGGCCACCTCGAGGGTTGGTTTTACTCGTAGCTTGACCTATCCGGTGTTGCCCTGAGAATGAGATATGTGTAGCTCCTATCGGGATTGTCGATGCATCGGGCGGCTTTGCTGGTCTTGTTTTACCATTGTCGAAATGTCTTGTAACCGGGATTCCGAGACTGATCGGGTCTTCTCGGAAGAAGGAATATCCTTCGTTGACTGTGAGAGCTTGTGATGGGCTAAGTTGGGACACCCCTGCAGGGTTTGAACTTTCGAAAGCCATGCCCACGGTTATGAGCAGATGGGAATTTGTTAATGTCTGGTTGTAGAAAACTTGACACTTAACTTAATTAAAATGCATCAACCGCGTGTGTAGCCGTGATGGTCTCTTTCCGGCGGAGTCCAGGAAGTGAACATAGTTCTTGTGTTATGCTTGAACGTAAGTAGTTTCAGGATCACTTCTTGATCACTTCTAGTTCACGACCGTGGTTTGCTTCTCTTCTCGCTCTCATTTGCGTAAGTTGGCCACCATATATGCTAGCGCTTGCTGCAGCTCCACCTCACTACCTTTTTTTCCTACCCATAAGCTTAAATAGTCTTGATCGTGAGGGTGTGAGATTGCTGAGTCCCCGTGACTCACAGATTACTTCCAAAACCAGTTGCAGGTGCCGATGATACCAGTGCAGGTGACACATCCGAGCTCAAGGAGGAGCTCGATGAAGTTCGTGTTCGTTGTGTTGTTTCGTTTCCAGATGATCAGTAGTGGAGCCCAGTCGGGGCGATCGGGGATCTATGCATTAGGGGTTGTCTTTCTTTATTTGGTTCCGTAGTCGTACCTTGATTATATTCTGGATGATGTAATGCTATATTTATGTATTGTGTGAAGTGGCGATTGTAAGCCAACTCTTTATCCCCTTCTTATTTAGTACATGGGATGTGTAAAGATTACCCCTCTTGCGACATGCCTACAATGCGGCTATGCCTCTAAGTCGTGCTCCGACACGTGGGAGATATAGCCGCATCATGGGTGTTACAAGTTGGCATCAGAGCCTTCCCCGACTTAGGAGCCCCCTGCTTGATCGAATCGCTGGCGTTGTTGAGTCTAGAAAAATGTTTTGAGTCTTATAGGATTATATATATTGGAGAGTAGGATTCTTTTTACTCATCAGTCCCTTCGTCGCTCTGGTGAGGCCTCCTGACATAGAGTTTTGACTCTTCTCTCCTCAAATTTCACTAAAAAAAATTTAGGATCACACGGGTATCTTGGAATCGTTCCGATGGTTTTGTGACGAGAACATTGTTCTTGGTGCCTCCCGACATTTAGGGGTTGTGGCAGTGTCCCGGGGAGTTGAGCTCCGAGGTGTTGTCGTCACAATTTTATCGTTGCAGTTCTGGAATACCTGAGTTTCGCCGACATCGAAAATCTCTTTTATGCAGTTGTTGGTGAGATAACCTCGACGCCACCCAGTACTGGGGTGGGAGTTCAGGAGTATTGCCATAACTCATATAACGGATGCTTTTCGAAGGTTGAGGTAAATGATTTCTGAAGGTTTCTTGGTTATGTGTTGAAGGATGGATATAGCTGGATGTAGAATTTGCTAGTTGTGGGTGAGATATTATGCTTCCCCTGTATCCCCAACACCTGATTGCATAACCAGAAAGTTTCGGGAGTTTATAAGTGGGAATTCAAGTAGCTCATAGGATATCTTTCCGACAGATGTATGATATGAAATTGGGGTTCGACGTCTAGTGGTCCGCCCATCCACGGTTGGTTTTATAGTGGTCTCGTTGTGTCTTAAAGAGTCCTTGGCTATGCTGACTCGGGGACACTTCGTATGTCATGTGCACTGCCTTGTACATGATGGTGATGTACGATCGAGCCCGTGTGGGCCCCACCATGAAAACTTCGGACAAAATCTCTATCATATGTTTGTTCCGGCTTATTTTGCAAGCCAATCCTTGGTTTTGTTTTTGTTTGTGGTATTCGAGTTGCTCCAATGTCAAGTGTTGATTCCATACCTTTCCTAAGTGGTGTTTTCACATTTCTATGTGAATACCAATCCTTCATGATAATCGAGATTGTCATGTTAATCCTTTTTCAACCGGTGTGTTTCTCTTCAAGTGGATATGATCATTTTTTTCAACATCTGCAAGATCAACTCAAGTCTTCTCAACGGTGTTTGTTTCATCCGTCCCAAGTTGTCTTTGTTTTTCCCGCCCTCCCACCCTTTTTCTTCAAGGACTCAGATTTCTTAATCAAGTACCCTTTTATGGATGTGAAGTCTCTTCATTGTTTTCAATCAATGCTCGTACCCGGTGGTTCTCGTGAAGATGCTCTACAAGTTCAACATTCTTCGTTCTCTTTCTTCTCCGGTGGATCCAATTCAAGCTTTGTTGATCATATCTTTTCCTCGGTTCAAATGCTTTCTCATGTCGTTGCACCTCTTAAATCATCCACTTCTCGCTATTCAATTGTTCTGGAGTGTCGAAGATATCTCAGGAGATTCAAGTTTCCATTCTCATTTCACTCAAGTTCTTTTGAGGATGTTATCTCATTCAAGCCATTTAATTCAACTGGTGCAATCTCTCTTTTAAATCGTTAAATGGTGTATCTTTTGAGTGGGCCCTAACCCACAGGTCTTTTCCAGGATCTTACCTGACTCTTCTATTTTTTCGGAGTTACTCTTAAATTCTTTTTCAAGTTTGACGTAAGAATGAATTATCATCAGTCATATGTCTTTCTCCAAGGTCTTTCAAATTCTTCATCAACCTTTCTATTCTTCATCCCGGAGTATCTCAACAATTCATGGTGGTGTTTCTCGTTGTCATTCTCGGATTTTGAAGACCAAAGTGGAGTTCCTCTTAAATCCTTACTCGTTTTTCCAAAGAGGTGTAGTTCAAGCTTGAGACCATCCTCTCATAATTATTTTTTATTGTGAAAATTCTTTTCACCCATACGGAGTAATTCAGGAGTCTTTTCAGTTTGATTCTCCAGAGCCCATCATCTCAGAATTATTAATTCCAGCTTTCAGCTCTCGTTCTCTAAATCTTACTGGTGCATCCTTCAAATATTCTCTAATCAGTTCATGATCTCTTCGTTCACTTGCATCTAAATTCTCTCAAGTATCTTTGTTCATTTTCTAATTCTTCCCGGTGTTTCTTTATCTTTTCTTCATTCATTTTCAATTCTTACGGTGGTTCGTTCAAGAGTTCTCTTCCTTCTTTACCATATAGATTCATTTGTTTTTTTTCAATCCTACCGGCGGTTCGTTGAAGACCTTCCCAAGTGAAGCTATATCTATCTTAATCCTTTCTACGAGAATAAGCAGTATGCCAAATCCGCTGCTTGTCATCAATTTAATTGGTGAAGGGTAAGCATAATGTAATTCTTATTCTTTTTTCTTCGAGTAAATTCAATTCCTTATTCCGGAGGTTCATCAAAATTCTTGGTTTCAATTGTTCATCTTTTCTTTTCCCGGAGTTCCAATCTCTCATCATCACGAAGATCCATCTAAATCATTGCAAGGCTTCAATCTTATTATTTTCATCCTTCACTTCTTTTGATAATCCTTTATTACCGGAATTCTCACGATGGCTCAACTTGGTGGTTCGTCAAGGTTTTCTTTCATTCTTCAATTGTTCTTCAAGATTTCTCTCAGAGTTAAGATCTGCCAAGCTTTACTCTGAAAATAAACATGGTCCTCAACACATGTTTGTCTTGAGGAGTTTAAGCATTCTTCATCTTGCATTCCGAAGTGCAATTCTTTCATATCTCATCTTTTGAGGTGGTGTTATGTCATTGGTGATAATTTTCCTTCGTGTTCATAATTGACAAGTTGTCCGGAATGACATATTTTAAACCCAACATTTTCAATTCATTCATGAGATCTCTTCAATCCATCTATCTCTTCGTTGGAGCTATCTTGGTATAAATTTCACTTAAAGCCTTCCCTAAGGAATGTTGTTATTATGGTGTTTATCAATGATCCATGTCAGGACCCCGATTCCAGGTCACATCGATCTAGCCGGTAACACCTCATATCACTTTGCGGCCTCACGCATGGTATCCCACGGGTCTCGCATTACCATGGCCCGGGACCGTTTGTGCCTTTTGGCTCACGTATATGATAGTGTCGCTAGCATCCATATGATAGAGAACCCGGGCCGACATGGCTAGTCGTGAACCCAAAGCGGCACAGACCTATGGAGACAGGCATACATGAATCACATCGAGCATGTCGGTCATCAGCGAGTGATTCCGGGCTGTAGCACTAGGCTAACAGGACTCCGGGGAAACCCAGGCTGTAGAAGGCTAGGCAGGACTCCGGATGTCACCGCATGACATTTCCCTGAAGGGACAGACATAGGAACGACATGAATCACATGCCGGCCAGTCAAGTGTCCTGAGCAGTAGTGCTAGGCTAGCAGGACTCCAGTGAACCGGGCTGTAGCGGACTACTATGGCTCGAGGAACACTAGACTACATTTCCCCATAAGAAAGGCTGCCAAGGATAAACAACTAGATTGTCGGATCCCACTCATACCAAGCATTTCAATCATACACACAATATGCCCGATATGAGTACATACAACATGGCATCACAACAAAACTCTACAACTCAAGTACTTTATTTAAAGGCTCCAGAGAGCCATACATAACATGTTCATACAGATAGGGGTCACATGACCCGACACTCAAGTCATACAATCATACAAGCACAAGCGGAAGCAGCTAGTCTGAGTACAGACACTAGAAAGAAAGAAGGCTTCTCGAAGCCTGTCTATCTACATAGGGCCCTCCATGGCCAGGATCACCACCTGGGTGGCTAGTCACTCATCAACATCAAGGTCTACATAAAACCCATCGGAGGGCACGGTGTTGTCGTCTGAAAACAATAAATAAGCAAACATGAGTACAAGGTACTCAGCAATTCTTACATCAGAACCTAATATACATTCTCATTCTCAAGAAGGTGGTGGGGTTTTTTTGCAGCAAGCCAGCTTTAACTCTTGGCTAAGCTATCCTACGGAACTTCACTAGTAAAATAGTTTTCGCACAGGAGTCCACTACTCACCAACACAATACTCCACCGGGGATCCTCCCTCGTCATCCTACGAGAGGGCCACCCTCGGTACTCACACTTATCTTGAGTCTTTTAGTAGTATCCATTAACTTGTCTATGAACTGTATAGGCAACCAAGTAGTCCTTTACCGCGGACATGGCTATTCGAATAGTTTTATACCCTGCAGGGGTGTACTTCTTTATACACGCTTTCACCACTTACCGCCGTTTACACGACATGTACTCGGCAACCTTCAAGCGGAAGCCCAGCGAGGGTGTCGGCCACGGCCTACCTAAACACTTAGGTCTCTAGTCCAGGTTTATCGCCTATCCAGGTTCCATCCGCAGGGAGTCCGGCCGAGGTTTCCACTCACGGCCCCGAACGATGTGAACAGGGTTCTCGAGACACCAAACGGGTGACTCGGTACACCGTGCCACGGTGTATCTACCGCAACATAGCCCACCCCTAGGGTCAGCGCTATGCACGGCCGCCAATACATAACCTACAAACACCAGAAACTATTTGCAACTCCTGGACAGAGTACTAGGGTATTTAAGAAGCCGATAGGGTCAATTAAGGATCCCAATGCATGGTAGTATCTGAATCTTAAATCACACATACAGATCTCAGTTCTTAGGGACGGCCTCAATGAAACAACCCACCATGTACTCCTACATGGCCTCTCATCGATACCTTTACCAAAACATGTTCCACACATCCCTCACGTTACCGACATAATCATTTCACTCTAGCCCATCACCCAGATGAACCAGACTTGACACACCTCTAAGCATAGCAGGCATAGCAAGGTAGGAATCACATACATGGCTCAATCAACTCCTACACATGCTAGTGGGTTTCATCTAGTTACTGTGGCAATGACAGGTCATGCAGAGGATAAGGGTTCAACTACCGTGGCACACAGCGGTTTGAATCGTGTTGTCTTAATGCAGTAAACAAGAGCAGAAGCGAGAACATGGGTTTGTATCGGAATGATTAATGGGTTGCTTGCCTGTTGTGGAGGTAGTAGGGTACTGCCCTTCAGACGGATACTCGGGGTTATCCTCAGAGGCAGAACCTACCACGAAAGTCACACCAAACATAATCAACACATGGCAATATGCAACAATATGATGCATGCTATGACATGGCAAGATGAACGTGTCTTGGCCTAATGCAAGCTAAAACAGAAAGGGATGAACTCATCTGAATCAAAGATTCAAATATTAGCTCATTAAATATGGCCTTATTAGTGCATTACCTTATTCTGCTTAAACAGCAAGGTTAACTTGTTTTGTCATGCATGAAACCATTACAGAGGGATAGATTGAATTTTTCTGATCATTTTTCATATATAAATCTTTGCATTTGGAGCTATGGTTGATTTTCTATGATTTTTAGAAGTTTTGACTATTTTCTGGAATTTCCTATAAAAGAATAATTCCAGTAATTGAATTAATGCGTCAGCATGACATAGGTGTGACGTCAGCGGTCAACTGGGTTGGCCAGGTCAAACCTGACTAGTGGGCCCTCTCTGTCAGTGTCACAACTAGTTAACAGAATTAGATTAACACTAATTAGCTGTCAGTAGGGCCTGGGCCCACATGTTAGTGTCTAAACTAATTAGAATTAGTTAAAACTAATCTTAAACTGATTAGCAGACCGGCCCCACCTGTCATAGTCCCAGGGGGGTCTATTTGGGCCCACACAGGGGTCAAACTGAGTCAAACTCGCCGGCGGCTTGACGCCGGCGACGACAGACGCGGCGGAGGGGCTCGGGTTTGCGTCTCCGGTGACCAAATCGACGGTGGAGAGCAGCTACGTGACGCGGGGAGCGAGCCGCGTCGTTTGGTGGAGAAAGTGGAGCTCGGGGAGGCTTGGAACGACGCCGGCGACGACCTTGGCGGTCGCCGGAGTTCGGGCGTGGATGAACCCGATGCCACAGGGCACGGCGACGCACGAGGAGTGGTGCATTAGGCTCCTGGGAGCGCGTGGAAGATGAAGGCGTGCTCGGATTCGAGCTTACGCGCCTGTGGCCACGGTGGCGACATGGCCGGCGGGTCCGAGCTCTCGGCCTCGATGGCAGAGAGGGTTGGAGGACGCGGACGAGCACGGGAAGAGGGGCGGAGGAAAGATGGGCTCACAGGGAACTCGCGGAGCAGGCTAGTGAGCTCGGGGAGGACTTGAGGCCGGCAAATCAAACGACGGCATCCAGCGGCCGTAGACGGGGAAGAAGGTCACCACGTCGTCTTGGGGTCGTCCGAGCTTGCGAGGGTCGACGGAGAGGTCGAGGACGGCAGCGCAGAACTAATGGGCTTGTCGGAGAGGCGATGCAGTGGCGGTGGGCGCGGCAACGGTGTACGGCGGTGACAATGGCTCTCGGTGCGTGCGAGAGGAGAGCCAGAGGAGGGAGAGGAGCACGGGGAGAGTGAGGGAGGGAGAGAGGAGGACGTGGGGGTCAGCGTGGCACCCCTAGACGCCTCCAGGGCGTCGGCAGAAGCAGGAGGTGGCCGGCGTGTGGCCGCGGGCGCCGGCCATGCGCTCGTCGTCCTCCTGGCGGGAGGAGGAGGACGACTGGCAAGGCCAGTCAACTGGGCTGAGCCTGGTGGGCTGGGCTAGCACAGGTGAGGCCCAGGTGGGTTTCCCTCTCTCTCTCTCTTTTTCTTATTTGTCTACTTTTCTATTTTTTTCAGCAACTGTTGGGCTTTATTAAAAATACCTAGGCATCTTTAAAAATCCTGAAAATAATCAGGGGCTCTGTTTAGATTATTTCCAACAGCCCACACTTATTTCCAGAATTATTTGAGCATTTAAATTATTTTATAGCATCCCAAATTCAAATGCTTATGATTTAATTCAATGACCTTCTGTTGACCTAGAAAATTGTGCACCAATTTTGCCAGAGGTTCTAACCCAAGACAAAGAGAGTGAAATTTTTAGAAGGGCATTTCAGGTTCATTGAAAATAATTTTAGTAAACCCTAGTTGTTTCCAGGGGGGTGCTGGGGGTTCTGTCTTCCCCATTTCAAATTTAAGAGGAATTTAAACATGATGCACACTCTAATGCTTGAACTAGCTAGGGTGTGACAACTCACCCCCACTCAAAAGAATCTCGTCCCAAGATTTAGGATCCTCCGGAAAGATGGTGGGGTACTCGAGTCGAAGACGATCCTCCCTTTCCCAAGTGGCTTCTTTCTCGGAATGGTGTGACCATTGAACCTTCAGAAATTTGATATTATGACGTCAAGTGGTACGCTCGGCTTGATCAAGGATACAAACGGGATATTCCCGATATGAGAGGTTATCTTGTAGATCAAGCGTTTCGTGGTCCACTCCATGGATAGGATCCGCGAAGCAACGCCTGAGTTGAGAAACGTGGAAGACATCATGAACTCTGGAAAGATGCGAAGGTAGTTCCAATTGGTAGGCAACTTCTCGTTTGGCAAGAATGCGAAAGGGTCCAATGTAACGAGGAGCCAATTTGCCTTTGATACCGAAACGATGGGTTCCCTTTAATGGAGTAACCCGAAGGTAAGCCTTCTCGCCGACTTCATAAGTCATAGGCTTATGTTTACGATCATATTGACTCTTTTGACGAGATTGGACTGTTTTCAATTTCTCATGAATAACGCGAACCTGCTCTTCTGCTTCCTGAATCATATCCGGGCCAAAGAGTTGTCTTTCCCCGGTTTCTGACCAGTTAAGAGGCGTTCGACATTTTCGTCCATAGAGAACTTTGAAAGGAGCCTTGCCCAAGCTAGTTTGATAACTATTGTTATAAGCAAACTCCGCGAATGGAAGGCATTTCTCCCAACTCATTCCGAACGAGATGACAGAAGCTCGGAGCATATCTTCCAGAATTTGATTGACTCGCTCTACTTGACCACTTGATTGAGGATGGAAGGCGGTACTAAAAGAGAGACGAGTTCCCATAGCATTTTGGAAACTTTCCCAAAATCGAGAGGTGAAGAGACTCCCATGGTCTGAGTTAATTTCCAATGGAACACCATGAAGAGAAACTATTCGGGAGATGTATAAATCGGCTAGCTGGCTAGCGGTGATACTCTCACGAACAGGTAGAAAGTGGGCTACTTTGGAAAGTCGGTCGATCACAACGAAGATGGCATTATTCCCTCTCTTGGTCCTGGGAAACCCAGTGATGAAATCCATACTGATTTTATCCCATTTCCACTCGGGAATAGCCAAAGGTTGAAGGGTGCCAGCAGGCCATTGATGCTCTGCTTTAACACGACGACAAACGTCGCAATTATCAATGTATTGAGTGATTTCTCTCCTCATCCTAGTCCACCAAAACCTCTGGCGTAGGTCTTGATACATTTTAGTACTACCGAGATGAATGGTGAGAGGGGATTCATGAGCTTCCTTAAGGATCAACTGGCGTAGATGTTGTTTCTTGGGAACCACCAAACGGTTCTTGAAGAAGACAACACCTCGCTCATCCATGGAGAAACATTTAGCAACTCCGCTAGCGATGTTTTCCTTAATCCGGGATATGCCCTTATCATACCGCTGGGCGGTTATGATTTGATCCATAAGGTTAGGTTTTGCCACCAAGGTTGATAGAAAACCTCGAGGAACAATGTGAAGATTAAGCTTAAGAAATTCCTCATGGAGAAGTGGTTGACTTTGTTGTAACATCAGGTTGTTACAATAGGACTTACGACTTAGCGCATCAGCCATGACATTGGCTTTGCCCGGGGTGTAAGTTATTCCTAAGTCATAATCCGAGATCAACTCGACCCAATGTCTTTGCCTGAGATTCAAATCTGGTTGGGTGAAGATATATTTCAAACTTTGGTGATCGGTGAAGATCTCGCAATGATTACCGAGAAGGTAATGTCGCCAAGTTTTAAGTGCATGGACTACAGCTGCAAGCTCTAGATCATGTGTGGGATAATTTTCCTCATGTGGGTGTAATTGCCGTGAAGCATAGGCAATTACCTGACGATCCTGCATGAGTATGCAACCTAGTCCTTGTCGCGAGGCGTCGCAATAGATAATAAAGTCCTTGGAGAAATCTGGTGGTACCAGTACGGGAGCAGATGTCAGGCGTCTTTTCAGTTCTTGAAAGCTGAACTTGCACTTGGAGTCCACTCGAACTTTTTATCTTTCTTGAGGAGTTCAGTTAGAGGTTTAGCAACCTTGGAGAAATTCTCGACGAAGCGGTGGCAATAACTCGCTAAGACAAGGAAGCTCCGAACTTGCTTGATCGTCTCAGGTGGAGTCCAATCAAGGACGGCTTGAACTCGCTCAGGATTGACAGCAATACCCTTACCAGAGATTACATGGCCTAGATAGGTCACTTCTGGCAACCAAAATTCACACTTCGAGAATTTGGCATAAAGGCGATGCTCTTGAAGTTTCATCAATACCAGCCTTAGATGTTCGGCATGTTCCTCTTCATTCTTGGAGTAGATGAGTATGTCATCGAGGTATACGACGACGAATTTATACAAATACTCCATGAAGACTGAGTTCATTAACCGGGAGAAGGTAGCTGGGGCATTGGTTAAACCGAAGGGCATAACGGTGTACTCGTATTGGCCATAACGAGTAACAAAGGCCGTTTTGGGAATGTCCCCGTTTCTGATTTTGATCTGATGGTAGCCTAACCTGAAATCTATCTTGGAAAAGACTGAGGATCCAGCGAGCTGATCATACAGATCGTTGATCCTGGGAAGCGGATACTTGTTCTTGATGGTGACCAAGTTGACAGGTCGGTAATCTACAACCATTCGATCCGTTCCATCCTTCTTCTTGACGAAGAGGACGGGGCAAGCCCAAGGAGAGGAACTAGGATGGATGAAACCCTTTTTCAAGGACTCATCGAGTTGGTTCTTAAGCTCGGCTAGTTCTAAGGGTGCCATCTTGTAGGGTCTTCTAGAAATTGGAACGGTTCCTGGAACAAGGTCTATCACAAACTCGACATCCCTGTCAGGTGGAACACCTGGCAGTTCTTCTGGAAAGACATCCGGAAAGTCTCGGACTACCGGAACATCCTCAAGGTCTAGAAGGGGGTTGGCATTTAGGGAGTAAAGTTGGCGCTTGGCCACTCAAGTTAAGACATTGACTGTCTTGCCCGATGAATGAGTAAGTTGAACGGTTCTAGTGGCACAATCAATCTTAGCATAATGGGCTGACATCCAGTCCATACCCAAGATGATGTTTATGTCCGAGGACTTGAGAGCTATTAAGGATGCAAGGAAGGCAAGTCTATCGACAAGAATTTCGTTCCCATGGCTTACTCTAGAAGTTTGCCATTTGGAACCCGGAGTTTGAATTACCATAGAAGTGGGCATGTCACAGAATGTCGTGTTATGCAATCGAGCATAGTTCTCGGATATGAATGAATGAGATGCTCCAGTATCGAAAAGAACAGATGCCGGATGGCAGTTAACAAGGAGCGTACCAAGGACGACGTTAGGATCCTCATGAGCCTCCTCGGCTGAAACATAGTTGACATGGCCACATGAAGTGGTGACCGGCTTGGCGTAGAATGTCTTTCCCGCGGCCTTACCACGGCCAACAGACTTTCCAGTTTGATTGGGGTTGTTGTTCTGGGGACACTCTCGGCTATAGTGACCCGAGTCTCCACACTTGAAACAAGACACAACATTGGGGCGTGGAGCAGCATTAGCAGCGGGGCCACCATAGGGCTTGGGCGGTGCAAACTGCTGGTTGGGATGAGGCGCCTCAAAGGATGGCCTCGGGATGAACCTGGGTGGCAGTGCCATGCTTGGGATCCACACCCGGCGCTTCTGAGCTCCAGAGCCGGATGAAGAGCCAAAATCACGGGAGTGCTTGCGTGAAGCGTCATAATCAGTCTGGCCTGTCTCAGCACTGATGGCCTTATTGACCAACTTCTGAAAGGAGGTGCACTCGTGCAGACGAAGATCGCGGCGAAACTCAGGGCTAAGTCCCTTGCGGAACCTTGCCTGCTTCTTAGCGTCAGTAGATACCTCTTCAGGGGCATAACGTGCCAGATTCCCAAATTCACGACTATATGCATCCACAGTCAGTCTTCCTTGGGTGAAATTGCAGAACTCCTCCCTCTTGCGATCCATGAGACCTTCCGGAATGTGATGCTCACGGAAAGCCTCACTGAATTCAGCCCTAGTAGTGATTTGGCCGACCGGGCGCATAGCTTCAAAGTTTTCCCACCAGAGGCTAGCAGGGCCTTCGAGATGGTAGGCAGCGTAGGTAACCTTGTCGGCTTCGGCTACATTGGCAGAACATAGCTTGTGGGTGATGCTGCGAAGCCAGTCATCCGCGTCGAGGGGCTCGATGGAATGGTTAAACTTTGGTGGGTACAGCTTGATAAAGTCTTTGATTGACACCAAGTCATTTCGTGGATGGCATGCAGTGTTCTGCTCAATCCGCTCCAGCAGGCGGTTAGTCTCACGCTTGTTTCTTTCCGCCTCCAGCATTACTTCGGCTAGAGAAGGCGGGTGAGGCGGATTTTCACCCCTAGCTGCACTGGCTTCCCCCTGCTCCGGGGCTGCAGGGTTGCTGCGGGTGTTAACCATCCTAGGAGAAAACAAGACAACGGTTTAGATAAGGATGGCTCAAACTTAGCAAGGAAGTGCGGAATGTAATGGATAACACGAAATGCAGAGATGTTCATCCGTATGTCATGGTAATATAAAACTGCCATATATATACCAACGGTCATACACATCATACATAGTTTAGTACAAGCCCAGGCTACAGTACAACTATGATGAAATACGTTACATCTCATCGGAGGCATTCCAAGCTCCTATACATTATTTGTCTACACCTCTGGAATTGATTACACACAAAGTCATATTCCACAAGTCACGCAGGACAGTGAAGATACAACTATTACAATACTAGTGGTACTACTACTAACTCAGACAGCTCCGTAGTAGTCCTCATAGAAGTCACCTCCATAGCCTGGAAGTTCAACGTGATCATCCGGGAACAGACGGTCCTGAGGAGCTTGTGGACCATAGGGGCTAGGATGAGGTCTTGGACCAACAAACGGTGGCCTACGGGGACCACGGGGTGGGGTGATGCCTCCCACATCACGCCAATCCACCATGTCTGGCAAAGCAGATCTCACAGGATACAGATCCCTTGTATCCATACATCCAGCTTGCACTGCAGGTGCAAACCGAGTCAATGTGGCCCAATGATCAGCACGGGTATTGAAAAGCTCCAACCTCAAGGCCCGATTCTCTCGGTCCTTATCTTCGAGCATCTCGGCAGTGGTACGAGTTAATGAGTCCTCCTGAGTGGAGTCAGCATAGATAGCCTGAAGATACCCTTGCGCTCCTGGAAGAGAAGCTGGCATGTAATGGAAGTCGGTGTTCCGAAGCAGGCCAGTCCGGACTCGCATGATGGTCATCATGGAATAGGCAGCATCCTGCACAGCCATCTCAATAGTAACCCCGAGTCCATAGGAACAGTGGAGGGGCTCGGTAGATCCAGGATAAGAAGGAAATATCCTGACAGTGCAGAAATATTGTCTTTGATTAAAGTCTCGGAATTGCTCTTCGACGGTGTATTCGGGATACCAACGGTAACCCGTCTCGATCATTACCCGAACTAACATAGCAGTATGACCGGGCACGTCGAGGCACCGGGTCAGGCAAACCACTTGGTTTTGAGCACGGTTGGCCATCTGAAAGCACAACCACAATGCAAAGACATTAGAATTTCTAGGGAAAATTGGACAGCATAACAGCTGTAAATGCTCAGAAAAAGATTTGAGACATCCACAACAGTCTGCAATACCACTCAACAACATCATATCAAGGTTCTGATTCAATTAGCAACATACTAAAAGTAGTAGAAACTGTACTGAGGCCTGTAACAACAATCCTATAAGCTACTACGGATTAGTAACACGTGAACCTGATAGAAGAAGACAGCCTAGTCCTTAACCCACGTTGAATGAGAACAGAATGACTCAGATCAGAGGGCATAGGGTAAAGGAGTAAAAGAGCCTTACATTCCCTCCCACAATCAATTCCCCTACATAAAACTAAAGCATTTCTAGACTCGACATCGACCACTTTGGCTCAACGAACCTACAGGCAGTCCGGCTCTAATGCCAACGCTGTCAGGACCCCGATTCCAAGTCACATCGATCTAGCCGGTAACACCTCATATCACTTTGCGGCCTCACGCACGGTATCCCACGGGTGTTGCCTTACCATGGCCCGGGACCATTTGCGCCTTTTGGCTCACATATATGATAGTGTCGCTAGCATCCATATGACAGAGAACCCGGGCCGACATGGCTAGTCATGAACCCAAAGCGGCACAGACCTATGGAGACAGGCATACATGAATCACATCGAGCATGTCGGTCATCAGCGAGTGATTCCGGGCTATAGCACTGGGCTAACAGGACTCCGGGGAAACCCGGGATGTAGCAGGCTAGGCAGGACTCCGGATGTCACCGCATGACATTTCCCCAAAGGGACAGGCATAGGAACGACGTGAATCACATGCCGGCCAGTCAAGTGTCCTGAGCAGTAGTGCTGGGCTAGCAGGACTCCGGTGAACCGGGCTGTAGCGGACTACTATGGCTCGAGGAACACTAGACTACATTTCCCCATAAGAAAGGCTGCCAAGGATAAACAACTAGATTGTCGGATCCCACTCATACCAAGCATTTCAATCATACACACAATATGCCCGATATGAGTACATACAACATGGCATCACAACAAAACTCTACAACTCAAGTACTTTATTTAAAGGCTCCAGAGAGCCATACATACCATGTTCATACAGATAGGGGTCACATGACCCGACACTCAAGTCATACAATCATACAAGCACAAGCGGAAGCAGTTAGTCTGAGTACAGACACTAGAAAGAAAGAAGGCTTCTCGAAGCCTGTCTATCTACATAGGGCCCTCCATGGCCAGGATCACCACCTGGGTGGCTAGTCACTCGTCGACATTAAGGTCTACATAAAACCCATCGGAGGGGGCGGTGTTGTCGTCTGAAAACAATAAATAAGCAAACATGAGTACAAGGTACTCAGCATGTCTTACATCAGAACCTAATATACATGCTCATTCTCAAGAAGGTGGTGGGGGTTTTTTGCAGCAAGCCAGCTTTAACTCTTGGCTAAGCTATCCTACGGAACTTCACTAGTAAAATAGTTTTCGCACAGGAGTCCACTACTCACCAACACAATACTCCACCGGGGATCCTCCCTCGTCATCCTACGAGAGGGCCACCCTCGGTACTCACACTTATCTTGAGTCTTTTAGTAGTATCCATTAACTTGTCTATGAACTGTATAGGCAACCAAGTAGTCCTTTACCGCGGACGCGGCTATTCGAATACTTTTATACCCTGCAGGGGTGTACTTCTTCATACACGCTTTCACCACTTACCGCCGTTTACACGACATGTACTCGGCAACCTTCAAGCGGAAGCCCAGCGAGGGTGTCGGCCACGGCCGACCTAAACACTTAGGTCTCTAGTCCAGGTTTATCGCCTATCCAGGTTCCATCCGCAGGGAGTCCGGCCGAGGCTTCCACTCATGGCCCCGAACGATGTGAACAGGGTTCTCGAGACACCAAACGAGTGACTCGGTACACCGTGCCACGGTGTATCTACCGCAACATAGCCCACCCCTAGGGTCAGCATTACGCACGGCCGCCAACACATAACCTACAAACACCAGAAACTATTTGCAACTCCTGGACAGAGTACTAGGGTATTTAAGAAGCCGAGAGGGTCAATTAAGGATCCCAATGCATGGTAGTAGCTGAATCTTAAATCACACATACAGATCTCAGTTCTTAGGGACAGCCTCAATGAAACAACCCACCATGTACTCCTACAAGGCCTCTCATCGATACCTTTACCAAAACATGTTCCACACATCCCTCACGTTACCGACATAATCATTTCACTCTAGCCCATCACCCAGATGAACCAGACCTGACACACCTCTAAGCATAGCAGGCATAGCAAGGTAGGAATCACATACATGGCTCAATCAACTCCTACACATGCTAGTGGGTTTCATCTAGTTACTGTGGCAATGACAGGTCATGCAGAGGATAAGGGTTCAACTACCGTGGCACACAGCGGTTTGAATCGCATTGTCTTAATGCAGTAAACAAGAGCAGAAGCGAGAACATGGGTTTGTATCGGAATGATCAATGGGTTGCTTGCCTGTTGTAGAGGTAGTAGGGTACTGCCCTTCAGACGGATACTCGGGGTTATCCTTGGAGGCAGAACCTACCACGAAAGTCACACCAAACATAATCAACACATGGCAATATGCAACAATATGATGCATGCTATGACATGGCAAGATGAACGTGTCTTGGCCTAATGCAAGCTAAAACAGAAAGGGATGAACTCATCTGAATCAAAGATTCAAATATTAGCTCATTAAATATGGCCTTATTAGTGCATTACCTTATTCTGCTTAAACAGCAAGGTTAACTTGTTTTGTCATGCATGAAACCATTACAAAGGGATAGATTGAATTTTTCTGATCATTTTTCATATATAAATCTTTGCATTTGGAGCTATGGTTGATTTTCTATGATTTTTAGAAGTTTTGACTATTTTCTGGAATTTCCTATTAAAGAATAATTCCAGTAATTGAATTAATGCGTCAGCATGACATAGGTGTGACGTCAGCGGTCAACTGGGTCGGCCAGGTCAAACCTGACTGGTGGGCCCTCTCTGTCAGTGTCATAACTAGTTAACAGAATTAGATTAACACTAATTAGCTGTCAGTGGGGCCTGGGCCCACATGTCAGTGTCTAAACTAACTAGAATTAGTTAAAACTAATCTTAAACTGATTAGCAGACCGGCCCCACCTGTCATAGACCCAGGGGGTCTACCTGGGCCCACACAGGGGTCAAACTGAGTCAAACTCGCCGGCGGCTTGACGCCGGCGACGACAGACGCGGCGGAGGGGCTCGGGTTTGCGTCTCCGGTGACCAAATCAACGGTGAAGAGCAGCTATGTGACGCGGGGAGCGAGCCGCGTCATTTGGTGGAGAAAGTGGAGCTCGGGGAGGCTTGGAACGACGCCAGCGACGACCTTGGTGGTCGCCGGAGTTCGGGCGTGGATGAACCCGATGCCACGGGGCACGGTGAGGCACGGGGAGTGGTGCGTTAGGCTCCTGGGAGTGCGTGGAAGACAAAGGCGTGCTCGGATTCGAGCTTACACGCCTGTGGCCGCGGGTGGCGACATGGCCGGCGGGGCCGAGCTCTCGGCCTCGATGGCAGAGAGGGTTGGAGGACGCGGACGAGCGCGGGGAGAAGGGCGGAGGAAAGATGGGCTCACAGGGAACTCGCGGAGCAGGCTAGTGAGCTCGGGGAGGAATTGAGGCCGGCGAATCGAACGACAGCATCTGGCGGCCGTAGACGGGGAAGAAGGTCACCACGTCGTCTTGGGGTCGTCCGAGCTTGCGAGGGTCGACGGAGAGGTCGAGGAAGGCAGCGCGGAGCTAATGGGCTTGTCGAAGAGGCGAGGCAGTGGCGGTGGGCGCGGCAACGGCGTACGGCGGTGACAATGGCTCTCGGTGCATGCGAGAGGAGAGCCAGAGGAGGGAGAGGAGCACGGGGAGAGTGAGGGAGGGAGAGAGGGGGGCGTGGGGGTCGGCGTGGCACCCCTAGACGCCTCCAGGGCGTCGGCAGAAGCAGGAGGTGGCCGGCGTGTGGCCGCGGGCGCCGGCCACGCGCTCCTCGCCCTCCTGGCGGGAGGAGGAGGACGACTGGCAAGGCCAGTCGACTGGGCCGAGCCAGGTGGGCTGGGCCAGCAAAGGTGAGGCCCTGGTGGGTTTCCCTCTCTCTCTTTTTCTTATTTGTCTACTTTTCTATTTTTTCTGCAACTATTGGGCTTTATTAAAAATACCTAGACATCTTTAAAAATCCTGAAAATAATCAGGGGCTCTGTTTAGATTATTTCCAACAGCCCACACTTATTTCCAGAATTATTTGAGCATTTAAATTATTTTATAGCATTTAAATGCCCAAATTCAAATACTTATGATTTAATTCAATGACCTTCTGGTGACCTAGAAAATTGTGCACCAATTTTGCCAGAGGTTCTAACCCAAGACAAAGAGAGTGAACTTTTTAGAAGGGCATTTCAGGTTCATTGAAAATAATTTTAGTAAACCCTAGTTGTTTCCAGGGGGTGTTGGGGGTTCTGTCTTCCCCATTTCAAATTTAAGAGGAATTTAAACATGATGCACACTCTAATGCTTGAACTAGCTAGGGTGTGACAATCCAAGTTTGCTCCTATTCTCACGGTGAAAGAAGTTTTCCATCTCTTCGTCCATCTCAGCTAATCAATCTTTTGGTAGTGGTTGGTTGTCACCTCATAATTTTGAGATGTCTCCATAAGCCCATGAGGATCATGTTCTTTCATATTGATCTTCCAACAACTCCATTCAATCCTTCTTTTAAAGGATGCTTTCTTAAATTCATTTCAGGCAGAACTTGTTGTCTTCTTCTGTGTGTTTGGTTCCATTCTTATATTTGTTCCAGAGGCATTGTGATGTTGCTCTCTTCGACCCATCATCTTGTTTTGTCAAGATCATGTACAATTCCTTCCATTTACAGTCGGAGTACTGCCTAAATTATATCATTTTTTCCTTCTCTACCCTGTTTTAACCGGAGTGTTGTGGCTATTATTCCTCTTCTAACCGGACTCTCATCCAAGTGCTTTCATTTTGCCAAGATCATATTCTTTACCTTCCATTTCCAACCGGAGTGTTGTCGTATTTCATCCTTATTGTTCCTGGTGCATTTCGTTCTACCAGAGTGTTTGCACGTACTTCTTGTCCATTGCAATCATTTTCTTTTGTCTTTCAACCTCCAAGGTTCTCGTAATGTTCCTTGTTCCTCTTTCCGAATGGAGTGTTTTCAACTGTGTTCATCTTCTTTGTATTCTTTCTTTCAATTTGTTCAACCTCCCAAGGTTCATTGGTTTCACTCGTTTGTCAAAGAAGCAACTTAGTTTTACCTCTTCTCTTCCTCTTCCGTTTTCTCTCCGGCGCCATCCGAGATCTCGGGACGAGATCCTCTCGTAGTGGTGGAGTGTTGTGATGCCCCAAGACCGGCACTCCAGATGCTTTCATGTCTTCCGAGTTTCGTCGGGTGATTTGTTTTGTCTGTTGCATTCATCTTTGCATTTTTGCATTGCATCATGTCATCATTCCATTAATATTGCAACCATTTCAAAACTCTTTTAAATAAATCGTATGGATCTTTGATCCATTTAAATCGAGGGAAGGGTGACTTCTCTTTATAACATATCCTCCTGATATTAGGGAGCTATAGTAAATATTTCTTTAATTTGGAATTCACCTTAACACACTTGCATATTAAATCCCTTGGCCTTTGCTTCTTCAAGTGTTGACTCTCTAACCTTGCCATTTATTCTTTCTCCATTTATCGAGGCTCCTCCTAAATTGTCAACATTTTTGGCCACTCCTAAACCTTGTCCTAGTTCAAACCATTTGAATTAAATTCAAATGAGTTTGAATTTAAATCTTGCATTCGTGCTAACTTCTATTTTCTTGGATTAAGCCCATTTTTCTGAGTCTGAGAAAATTAACCCCATGCTCCAATTCTTTCCCTAACCCGCTCTTCTTTTTTTTATTCACTAATGTTTTCTTCTAAAGAATAAGAGGGAGAGAGGAGCAAGCCCAGCGGCAGCCTCAGGCCGGCCGGCCCAAGATCCAGCCAAGGCCCGACCGAACCCTAGCCTCCCTGTTTCCTTCCCCTCGCTCCCTCCTCGTCCCTCAACGCCGCCAGAGGGGAACAGAATGCACGCGCTGCACCCCTTCGCTCCCTCGCAGCCTCGCTCTCTCCCTCGATGCCCATTCAGCGCCATTTCTTGCCTGATTCCCCTCGTCCTCCCTCCAACGCCGCACTAGCACACGCCATGGCGCCTCCATCCTCGTGTCGCCTCTCTCCCTTTCCTCCCGTCGCCGTCTTCGGCGGGAGCAGGAGCTCCCTACTGTCGCTCCGGCCGGCGGAGTCCAAGCCGCCGAGCAGCACCGCGCCCTCGTCCCATTCCCGCAGCCCTCCTCGCTCGGTTTTGAGCGCCCCGGCGCTGCACCTCGCCGCCGCTTACTCCGGCGACCAGCAGGACGCCGCTGCAGCGCCGACCAGCGCCGGACCGACCTCCCCCTCTCCTCGAGCACCGGCGGCCACAGCAGCTTCCTCCCATCGCGACCCCGCTGATGTTTTTCCTTGCCCTGTGTCCCCCTCGCGTACTAGCGCCCGACCTCCTCTAACCCGCCGCCCGGACCTGCTTGCGTCCGCCCGGTTCCCAGCGTCATCGTGCCTGTTGCCCAGATCCACCATCATCTGTTGCTGCTCTCCCTTGAGCGTGCCCGCTTCCTACCACTGCTCACGCATCGCTAGTCCTTCCTGTTGTCCTCCATAGGCCTTTTGGGGTTAGCATTGTTTTGGATTGACAAGGACGAGAACGCCAAGTACCACGACGTACGGTGCCCGAACGTCCACCACAACAGCGCCAAGTTCCACCATCGATGACCATTTTGGATACGGCAAGACCCGGACCGACAAGTACTATGGCACCGAAGACCTCTGATGCGTCAAGTCCCTTTTCGAAAGTGTACCACTACTGCCGTCTTCGGAATCGCTAAGAACGACAAGTACCTTGATGCCCGATGCATAGAACAACTACCGTCACCGACGACCCGAGTACCACTACCGTCGACCCTCGAAGACCCCATGGACGTCAAGTTCCATGTCGCGACCCCGAACATCTACGGACGTGTACGACTACCGTTGCCCGAAGAACCACGAGTCACAAGCGTCGTGAGCAACTACCGTACCGTTGATCACCGATGACCAATAGTACCTCTACTTCCACTACGGACGTCCCGAGAATGTCTACTTCCTCTACTTGGCACCGAACGACAACCGTCCTGTTTGCACACTTCGAAGGTATAACCCCCGAGACGACCTTCCGAGAGCGAATGTTGTGTGGTGTATGAGATGCCAGTGTTTGCTCTGTGTATGAGTTGTTCGTTTCACGAGGCCCCTCTTTTGCCTTGCCACCCTCATGCAGGAACCCGGTAACCGGGAGCACCCCAACGTTCATCTTTTGCGCGCTCCGCACACTTCTCCTTTGCATCGGTATCTCAATCGAGTTACCGGAACCAGAACGTTGATGTGGCACCGTTTCGTTATCGTTGTCGTGGCACCCCTTTTCGTTTTCGCGATGATGACAAATTCTCTCATCACGCTCATGTCAACTTTTAATAAAACTTGCATAATACTTGAACATGTCATCCGCATCATGTTAACAACATTAAGATGTTTAAAATTGTTGTTTGCTTTAAATTGCTAAATGCATGTGGGGATTTACCGGAATTGTTGTTGTTGTTTCCGGCCTCATTTAAAATGCCTAACTATGTTTTCTACTCATGTTTCACCTCTTGCCATGTTAATCAACATTTAATATTGTTGGGTACCTAAACGAGAGAGAACTAAATAATTGTTGTGGTGTTTCGTCAATATGCAACTCGTTGCATATTGAGCTCCACTTAACTTGTAGTTTTGCTTGTGCACATTGCCATGCCATGCCTCATTAAACCGGACATGCATCATACTTGATTGTGCATCATGCCATGTTTAATGTGATGGTTGTTTACTATGTTGTTTGCTTCTTTTTGGTGTTGCTTCTTCGGGTTAGTTCCGTTAACATCGCGTTTGTGAGGATCCGTTCGACTGTGTCCGTTTGTCTTCTTCATGGACTCGTTTCTTCTTCCTTGCGTGATCTCAGGCAAGATGACCATACCCTCAAAACCACTTCTATCTTTGCTTGCTAGTTGCTCGATCTATTGCTATGCCGCGATACCGACCACTTGCTATATCATGCCTCCCATATTGCCATGTCAAACCTCTAACCCACCTTGTCCTAGCAAACCATTGTTTGGCTATGTTACCGCTTTGCTCAGCCCCTCTTATAGCATTGTTAGTTGCAGGTGAAGATGAAGTTTGTTCCATGTTTTTGGAACATGGATATGTTGGGATATCACAATATCTCTTATTTTAATTAATGGATCTATATACTTGGTAAAGGGTTGAAGGCTCGGCCTAGCGTTGTTAGTTGCAGGTGAAGATGAAGTTTGTTCCATGTTTTTGGAACATGGATATGTTGGGATATCACAATATCTCTTATTTTAATTAATGCATCTATATACTTGGTAAAGGGTGGAAGGCTCGGCCTTATGCCTGGTGTTTTGTTCCACTCTTGCCGCCCTAGTTTCCGTCATACCGGTGTTATGTTCCTTGATTTTGCGTTTCTTACGCGGTTGGGTGTTATGGGAACCCCTTGACAGTTCGCTTTGAATAAAACTCCTCCAGCAAGTCCCAAACTTGGTTTTACAATTGCCTAACAACCTATTACCCTTCCCTTGGGTCGGCCAACCCAAGGGTCATCTTTATTTTAACCCCCCCTCCCCCCCCCCCGGGCCGGTGCTTGTCTAAGTGTTGGTCCGAAATGGGCAGCCTGCGGGGCCACCTCGAGGCAACTCGAGGGTTGGTTTAACTCATAGCTTGACCTATCCGGTGTTGCCCTGAGAACGAGATATGTGCAGCTCCTATCGGGATTGTCGGCGCATCGGGCGGCTTTGCTGGTCTTGTTTTACCATTGTCGAAATGTCTTGTAACTGGGATTCCGAGACTGATCGGGTCTTCTTGGGAGAAGGAATATCCTTCATTGACCGTGACAGCTTGTGATGGGCTAAGTTGGGACTCCCCTGCAGGGTTTGAACTTTCAAAACCCATGCCCGCGGTTATGGGAAAATGGGAATTTGTTAATGTCCGGTTGTAGAAAACTTGACACTTAACTTGATTAAAATGCATCAACCGCGTGTGTAGCCCTGATGGTCTCTTTCCGGCGGAGTCCGGGAAGTGAACACGGTTCTTGTGTTATGCTTGAACGTAAGTAGTTTCAGGATCACTTCTTGATCACTTCTAGTTCACGACCGTGCTTTGCTTCTCTTCTCGCTCTCATTTGCGTAAGTTAGCCACCATATATGCTAGTGCTTGTTGCAGCTCCACCTCACTACCTTTTTTCCTACCCATAATGTTAAATAGTCTTGATCGCGAGGGTGTGAGATTGCTGAGTCCCCGTGACTCACAGATTACTTCCAAAACTAGTTGCAGGTGCCGATGATACCAGTGCAGGCGACGCAACCGAGCTCAAGGAGGAGCTCGCTGAAGTTCATGTTCGTTGTGTTGTTTTGTTTCCAGTTGATCAGTAGTGGAGCCCAGTCAGGGCGATCTGGGATCTATGCATTAGGGGTTGTCTTTCTTTATTTGGTTCCGTAGTCGGACCTTGATTGTATTCTGGATGATGTAATGCTATATTTATGTATTGTGTGAAGTGGCGATTGTAAGCCAACTCTTTATCCCCTTCTTATTCAGTACATGGGATGTGTAAAGATTACCCCTCTTGCAACATGCCTACAATGCGGTTATGCCTCTAAGTCGTGCTCCGACACGTGGGAGATATAGCCACATCGTGGGTGTTACACCTTCTTTATGTCGATGCTTGTTTTTGTTGCGTCGTGGTTTACCTTTGTCATCCCTGACTTCGGATGTGCTTGGGCCGCTGGTGCCGCTATGGGCCAACCAGCTGTCCTCACCCGCACAAAAGCGGTTCATGAGGCTTGTTAAGGCTGCCATTGTTCTCGGTTTTTCTTGACCGAGGTGTCTGGCGAGCCATTCGCCTCGGACGCTGTGTTTGAAAGGTGCTAAGGCTTCAGCGTCCGGATAGTCGACAATTTGGTTCTTCTTAGTGAGGAACCTGTTCCAAAGCTTTCGGGTGGACTCTCCGGACTATTGTGTTATATGACTTAAATCGTCTGCATCTGAAGGTCGGACATAAGTCCCTTGAAAATTGGCCCGGAAAGCGTCCTCGAGCTCCTCCCAACTTCTGATTGAGTTTTCGGGGAGGCTTTTCAGCCAGTGCCTACCTGGCCCTTTAAGCTTGAGGGGAAAGTATTTATTGGCATGGAGATCGTCTCCACGAGCCATATGGATGTGGAGGATGAAGTCTTATATCCAGACTCCAGGGTCTGTGGTTCCGTCGTACGCCTCTATGTTCACCGGTTTGAATCCCTCTGGGAATTCATTATCCAGCACATCATCAGTGAAACATAAGGGGTGTGCGGAACCCCTGTATTGGGATGCGCCATGGTGTTTGGACGGTTGTAGTATTCGGTATTGGTTGTGTACCGTAGCGCGCTTCCTAGATCCATAGATGGATCTGGTCGCGCCGGATTTTTGACGCAAGTTTTCATGTAGATCGTGAGTTGACTTATGCGTGACTTTGTTAGCCGCTCTATCGCGTTCACAGGGTGGTGGATCCAGTCGGTTGGCCGTATCACTTTTTGGTTGTATGGGCTCTAAGGCCTCATCGTCGAATTCTGGTAATAGCTTGCGCTTTGGGTAGCTTTTTGGATGGTAAGTTCCACCATACTTTGTTATTTTGTTCCACTTGCTGTTGAGCGTATCTTGTGCGACCTTGAGCCTTTGCTTCTATTTCTTCAGGCTTCTCGCTATGGCAGTAAGCCTTCTGCGGAGGTTCTCTTGCTCCAAGTGTGTTTCCGAGATGATGGGTGCATCTTCGTCCGGACAGCTTTCTTCCCTAGACGGGGATTGATGAGGCTTATCTTTGGCGTCATCGTGTTCGGATGTCGGATCCGCACTATGTTTGCAGTTTGCATCTTGATCGTTTTCTGCCACCGGGGTGGTGCACTTGTCGTCTCTTCCAGAGTCGCGTGGACTATTATTGTAGCTGTTCTTGCTATGGCGGGGCTTAGAGCGGCACCACTGACGCCGGCGCTTGGGTTGCTTCTTGGAGGGGTCATCCTCCGTCTTCTCATCGCCATTTGCTTCTTTGGGGGTGTCCACCATGTATATATCATATGATGAGGTGGCAGTCCAGTGCCCTGAGGGTGGTGGATCCTGTTCGTCTCCGGCTTCATCGTCCATACCGTCGAAGTCTTCAGAGCTGAAGTCGAGCATGTCGGTTAAGTCGTCGACAGTGGCTACTAATTGGGTGGTGGGTGGGCAGCGAATTTCCTCGTCGCCCGCATCCCATTCTAGCCGGACATAGTTCAGCCAAGGTTCTCCTGACAGGGAGAGAGACCTTAAAGAATTTAGCACATCCCCGAAGGGTGAGTGCTGAAAGATGTCCGCGGAGGTGAACTCCATGATCGACGCCCAGTCGGACTCGACGGGCACGGATATGAGAGGCTCGGAGTCCGTGGTTGTAGATGAATCCAGTGGTTTGGCGACACGGCTCTCGTAGGGGGTGAAGTCAGTATCCGGCTCTATCGCCACTGAGAGTGCGGCCTCCATGGTGGGGTCCATCCCTCCGCTCTCGGATGGCGCAACTTGCTCCAGATTGATGGACAGAGTAGCTGCGGATGCGATCTCCTGAATACTGTCCGACGGCAGAGTTACGTCATGCTCATCAAGACTATACGGCGCGTCCGACATGGGCTCGAATCCGTCGAATATCAAGTCTCCGCGGATGTCGGCCGTGTAGTTCAAGTTTCCAAATCTGCCCTGATGGCCAGGGGCGTAGCTCTCAATCTGCTCCAGATGGCCAAGCGAATTGGCCCGCAGTGCAAAGCCGCCGAATATGAAGATCTATCCGGGGAGGAAAGCCTCACCCTTTCGATCATCGCTAGCGATGATCGAAGGAGCCATCAAGCCTTATGGTGACGACACAGTGGAACTCTCAATGCAAGCACCAATGTCGGTGTCAAAACCGGCGAATCTCGGGTAGGGGGGTCCCGAACTGTGCGTCTAAGGCGGATGGTAACAGGAGGCAGGGGACACAATGTTTTACCCAGGTTCGGGCCCTCTTGATAGAGGTAAAACCCTACGTCCTGCTTGATTGTTCTTGATGATATGAGTACTACAAGAGTAGATCTACCACGAGATCAGAGAGGCTAAACCCTAGAAGCTAGCCTATGGTATGATTGTATGTTGTCCTACGGACTAAAACCCTCCGGTTTATATAGACACCGGAGGGGGCTAGGGTTACACAAGGTCAGTTACAAAGGAGGAGATATACATATCCGTATTGCCTAGCTTGCCTTCCACGCCAAGTAAAGTCCCATCCGGACACGGGACGAAGTCATCAATCTCGTATCTTCACAGTCCAATAGTCTGGCCAAAGGATATAGTCTGGCTGTCCGGAGACCCCTTAATCTAGGACTCCCTCAATGGGCGCAGGGCATATGCCAGAGCACAGGAGGAACGCAGGCTTCGCGCGGTGGGCACGGACGCGGCGCCAGGTGGGCACGACGACGGCTATAGGAGGCCGCGGCCAACGTGGGCAGGCGTGGGCGGCAGATCATGGCATAGTGGCAGCGTGGCTATGGCTGCGAGGAGAGGACGGGGAGAGAGGGAGGAGAATCAGGGCTCATGGCCGTTGCAGAGAAGGCCCAGGGAAGACGCACGGCGGTCGGAGACGAAGGAGAAGGCGGCGACCCGAGTCGGATGAAGGGGAAGAAGAAGACGGCGTCAAGGCATCCCGCCATCTTCAACCCCATGACGCGGGCGACGTAGTCGACGCCAAGGACCTCCCGAGACATGAGCGGGTGGAGTACAAGGGCCGGTGGCCACGTGCACGGTGCGGCAACGACGACGAGCCTGCTCGGGCGAGCGCATCTCGGCGGATCTAAGGAGGGGAGGGAGAGGATATTTGTGCAAGGAGGAGCTAACGAGGCTGAGGGGGAGGGTCGCGTCGTTCTTATCCCCTCTGGGTAATGCCGACGGTGTGGTGTGGCGGGGATGCGCGGAGGATCTCGGTCGGATGAACAGGGAAGGAGGAGGACGACCGGGGAGGTGGGCTACGGGGTTGGGCCGCCCAGATGGCTAAGGTCTAGGGGTAGTGGGCCTCTCTCTCACTTTTGTTTTCCTTTTCTGTTTAGATTTTCTATTTTATTTTAATTTTCCAAATTGTTTTAGTTTTGTAAAACCTATGGTTAGCACCTAAATTAGTAATACTGATTATAACACTACCATATTAACCTTTACTCCTAAATAAAATAGTTTATTGATTTTTATAATTTTAAAAGCATTTAATAATGTTTTTAGCCACTGCTTTCAATACTTAGGAGCAATTAAACACTTGATAAATAGGTTGGTTCATTATGACAAATACCCAGGGATTATTTGTCACACCTCGAACATTTTTGTTTGCATGTTTTGACAAATTTGAATTTGGACTTGAATTTGAATTTGAATTTGACTTATGCCTTGGATCAAATGAGGATTAGCAATAGTAAGAGTGATGACCTGGCATCATTAGCATGAGATTACTGTAGCTTAATTATCCGGGCGTCACAATTCTCCTCCACTACACGAAATCTCGTCCCGAGATTTTTAGGGGGTAGAAGGAAACAAAACGGGGTATTCATCACGGAGACGATCCTCGCGATCCCAAGTGGCTCATCTTTAGAATGACTTGACCACTAAACTTTTCAAAAATTGGATAGCCTTCTAACAGGTGCGATGTTCAGCTTGAACGAGAATGTGGACCGGGTGCTCTCTGTAAGTGAGATCATCTTGCAGGGGGTCAGCTATAGAAGCTAAGTGGTTGTTGCAATACGACTTGCAACTCAGGGCATCGTCCATGATAACAACCTTGCTAGGGGTATAAGAAATACCATAGTCATAGTATGAAATTGTTTTCATAACTCGCTGCTGATGGAGATCCAGATATAGCTGAGTAACAGATACTTCAGACTTTAATGATCGGTGAAGATCTCGCAACGATTACCAAGAAGGAAAAGTTGTCACAACTTTAGTGCAATCTTAACTATAACAAGTTCAAGGTCATGGACTGGGTAGTTCTTTTGGAAAGACATCCTAGAGTTCACAAACGACTGCGGCGTTTTCAATTCTCACAAGAGGAGAAGCATTTTAACGCATTCAAGGAATGAATCTGTGCTTCAACATTTCGAACAAGATGAGCATGGTAGCTTACTATCACACTTGAAGAATGCAGTAGATGGACGGTTTTAGAGGCGCAAATGATAGAAGCAGTATGTATTTTCAACCATTCCAATCCTAGAATGAGGTCAATATTGGATGACTTCAAAACAATGGGGGCGACATGGAATTCCAAAACTTCAAGTTTAACGGGGACGTTGAGACTAACCATGGTGGTTCGACATTGGCCCGCGGAATGTAGCTTGTAGTTCCGGCCAAGTGATGGCGGTTCCAACAGGTAAGGAACACATGTGACTATCCCACCATTGAGCAGCGGGACCTTTCAGGTAGTAAGCCGCGAAGGTGACATAGTTGGAAGGGGCTACATCAGCAGACTCCAACTCGAAAGTGATGTCATGGAGCCATTCATCAGCACCAAGGGCTGAGTTGAGCTAAGGTAGATGTCGGGTTGAGGCGCGCAAAGTATTGCAGAGTCACAAGGTTTGGTTGTTGATTCAATATTGGGGCGAGAAAACTGAGCCATGACTCCTACCATGAACTGGCGATTCAGCATCAAACTGTTGTATCATTCTGGTCAGGTATTCAGGTGGTCACGACCAGTGGGTCCAACCATCCTGCTTAAATGCAACAGGGGTAGTTTAGCAAGGGGTGGAGCAAATGTATGGAGTCATTCATGATGTAATCAGAACAACAAGCAAAGGCGCAGTATGTACAAAGCAGTAGTCATTGAAGACATACCGATACATCTGTAGAGCCAAGTACATGTTGTTCGTATGAGTTCGGACAGGAGGAAGACCCTAGACATACTAGGCGGCAGACATGCATGCGATGGAGGGATAACACAATGGGACATAGCAAAGGCTACATCAACGTCAAAGAATTCCACTAGAGCAAGGGATTTGCAAGGGACAACGCAGGGTGCCCTCGATAAAAGGATCATGCGGCCTATGAACAATGTGAAGCAGATCCTGGCCCTCAATTCAAGAAAGGGGTATTACAAATCTCCGGGTGGATGTCATCATGAGAACCTAGTGTAGAGTTAGCAAAATCATTTAACCCGAATAGAAGAGAGATCAGATTCCTAGAGTATAGACGAGGAATAAAATATCCTAATACCACCCAATGGCGACGTCGGCCCGTAAGCCACACAGCCATGTTAGTAAAACAGTTTTTCAAAGACTAGACTCAACTTCGGCCAAGGAGTTGGAAAGGGGGATTCCTATAGGCAGTCGGCTCTAATACCAACTTGTGACGCCCCCAATTCGACCGTACACTAATCATACACGCAAACGTGTACGATCAAGATTAGGGACTCACGGGAAGATATCACAACACAACTCTAAACACGAATGAAAGGCATACAAGCTCCATATTACAAGCCAGGAGCCTCAAGGGCTCGAATACAAGCTCGATACACAAGCGTCAATGGAAGCAACAATATCTGAGTACAGGCATAAGTCAGACAAGAATGCCTTAAGAAGGCTAGCACAAAAGCAAGAACGATCGAAGAGGCAAGGCCTCCTGCCTGGGACCTCCTAACTACTCCTGGTCTTCAACGGCCTCCATGTAGTAGTATCCGTCGGCAGTGGCATCTGGCTCCAAGGATCCACCATCTGGTTGCAACAACCGGAAAGAAGGGAGAAGGGGGAAAGGGGTAGCAAAGAAACCGTGAGTACTCATCCAAAGTACTCGCAAGCATCAGATTTAAACTAAGTATGCATTGGTATCAAATGGAAAGGTTGTATCTGTGGACTGAACTGCAGAATGCCAGAATAGAGGGGAAGGCCTAGCCTATCGAAGACTAGCAGCTTCAAGTAGCTCCAAGCATCTTGCAGCATGTAGAAGAGTAAAGAATAGCAGTTTATAATTAATAAGCATGTTGTAGCATTAATGCCCAGAGATCCTTCCTCGACTCCCTGCAAGAAAGCAATCGAGGAGCCACATGTCCATCACATGTCTCAAGTAACCAGTTCTAGTTGTAATAGATCGGGATACAAGTCTGAACGTCCATTACCGTGGACACGGTATTCAAATATATAACTTCCCTGTAGGGGTGCACCACGTTACCCAACACGCTTGATTACTCTGGCCGGACACACTTTCCTGGGTCATGCCTGGCTTGGAAGATCAACACGTCGTAGCCCTACCTAGGCTCAGTAGAGAGGTCCCCGCCGATCAACATCCTAAGAACTCCGGGGTCTTGGGCCCATCGCCCGTTGCACTCCAGATCGCTGTGTGCAGGGTGGATACCAGCACTGCCTCGGATGGCCAGCACGATCCGACTGTGCCACAATGCTGAACTGGACGTCTGACAAAGCTTCGGCTGATACTAGAACATCGAGGCCCATATCTATTCTCGTGTGGTGGTTAGTGCGTAAAGGCCAGAGGCCAACTCAGAACAAATACCGAAACATGTTAGTGCATTGGGGGCTCGTGGAGACGAGCAGAGACTCACAATAATGCGACCCCGTCGCCCCATCTCATGGACTTCGGCAAGGGCCCAGACTGCTCGGCCGTGCCACATAGAAAACTCACGGGTGCTCCACGGGCCCGCCCGACTTTCACATCAACTCACGGACACCCGTCGGGGCCAACCCGACTTCAACAATGGTCTCAAGTAAAGTCAAGGTAACCGTGTGTCCAAACATCAAGGAGAAAACCCGAGGAACCACCCTCGGAAGATTCCACTCGATGTAATCATCAAGGTGAACGTAAGAGGAACCACCCTCGAGGTTCACACTTGAGGGGTTGCATGACAGAGTTGTATCAGGAATGGTGAAGGAGGAACCACCCTCGTTGACCATGACCGAATAGGTACACTACAGAGATCTCATCAGGAGTGATGTATGAGGTTCCACCCTCGGCACTCGATGGTAACTTTGCAGAGTCGAGCAAACAAAGGGGTGTGACATGATGTGAGGTGTCGGGCCCTGGTCGTTGATCACGTTGATCGAGTCGTCGATGATGAAGCAGGGGAAACAAGGACAAGGTGGGGGTCAGTAATGGATCACTAACCAACCTATACTAAGCAGTTTAGGATAAGCAGGTAAGGTACAACAGCAGGTACAAAAGTAGGCTATGCATCAGAATAAGAGCAATCAATTACAGTAGCAAAATCTAATGCAAGCATGAGAGAATCGAATGGGCGATATCGGAATGATCAAAGGGGGGGCTTGCCTGGTTGCTCAGACGAGAAGGAGGGGTCATCGTCTACGTAGTCGATCACAGCAGCACCATCAGTCTCGGAGTCTACCGGGGAGAGGAGGGGGAAGAAGTAGTAAATACAGAGCAAACAGGTGTAATACTATGCATGACAAGACAAAAGCAGTGCTAGGGGTGTTCTAACGCAGTGTTACACGATACCGGCGAAGGGGGATAAAATCCGGGAAAGTTTTCCCAAAGTTAGGCATTTTCGGAGAAATGAAACGGAGGGGGCGGTTGCATGTTCGCTATGCTAGGGACATGTGACAGACGAACGAACTGCATATTCGGGTTCGTCTCGTCGTTCTGAGCAACTTTCATGTATAAAACTTTTTCATCCGAGTTACGTATTTTCTATGAATTTTTAAAGATTTAAACATTATTTTGAAATTATTATTAATTCGAAATAAAAGGTGAAATTGCTAGGTGCACCCAGCAGAGTGCAGACAGCAGAGCCACCAGAGGCTGACTGTGGACCCCGTTGACCAGGTCAACTGTTGACCAGTTGACTGGTCAACTAGGCAGGGGACCCACACGTCAGTTTCTGTTAGTGCTAACTAATTAACTAATTAGGTAATTAGACTAATTATGTTTAAATTAATTAAACAATTGTTTTGTTTCTTTAATTTTACTTCTCTCAGGGGCGGGCCCCACGTGCCATAGGCACAGGAGCCTATCGGGTGGGACTTAATGGTGCGGGCACGGGAGTGGGCGCCCGCCGGGGGCCGAAGCCCGCCCGGGCATGGGGCAAGGCTGTCGGGTGCAGCAGGCGGAGCCCCAGGGTGCCGGACTTCCGGGGCCGCGATTGGCGGCGGGGAGCTGGTCGAGTGGGTGCATGGCGAGGGCGGGCACGCAGCTAAGGCTGCAGCGGCAGCAGAGCGGGCCGGCAGCTGCAAACATGAGCAGCGGTGGCGGGGCACAACCGCGGCAGGGGTGGCTGGCGCAACGAGGCAGCAGCGTGGGGCCGGCGCGAGGTGGCGGACGATGGCCAGCGAGGGTAGGCCACGGTTGGGCTGCAGCTACACGTCGGGATCGGCAGCGCGCGATGGCGAGCAGCGGGGGGGAGGGGCGAGGCGGGGCGCGCTACGGGATGCGGGCAAAGCCGGCGAGAGGGGCGGCTGCAGCGGCAGTCGGCAGGCGGAGGAAGCAACTGCGAGAGGGAGGCCGTGGGCGAGTGCGCGAGCGCGATGCGGGCGTGGACGCAGACGACGTGGACGGGCGCAGGGCATGCGCCGGAGCGCGGGAGGGACGCAGGCTTCGCGCGGTGGGCACGGACGCGGCGCTAGGCAGGCACGACGACAGCTACAGGAGGCCGCGAGATGCATGGGGAGGCGGCCAACGCGGGCAGGCGCATGCGGCAGATCATGGCGCAGTGGCAGCGTGGCTACAGCTACAAGGAGAGGCCTGGGAGAGAGGGAGGAGAATTGGGGCTCACGGCCATTACAGAGAAGGCCCGGGGAAGACGCGCGGCGGCCGGAGATGAAGGAGGAGGCAGCGACCCGAGGCGGACGGAGGGGAAGAAGAAGACGGTGTCAATGCGTCCCGCCATCTTCAACCCCTCGACGCGGGCGACCTAGTCGGCGCCGAGGAACTCCCAGGACATGAGCGGACGGAGTACAAGGGCCGGTGGCCACGCGCATGGCGCGGCAACGACGACGAGCCCGCTCGGGCGAGCGCATCTCGACGGGTCTGAGGAGGGGAGGGGAGGGGTGTTGGGGATCATAGCAGAAATTTAAAATTTTCTACGCATCACCAAGATCAATCTATTGAGTAATCTAGCAACGAGGGGAAGGAGAGTGCATCTACATACCCTTGTAGATCGCTAAGCGGAAGTGTTGCAAGAACGCGGATGAAGGAGTCGTACTCGTAGCGATTCAGATCGCGGTTGATTCCGATCTAAGCGCTGAGCCACGGCGCCTCCGCGTTCAACACACGTGCAGCCCGGTGACGTCTCCCACGCCTTGATCCAGCAAGGAGAGAGGAGAGGTTGGGGAAGACTCCGTCCAGCAGCAGCACGACGGCGTGGTGGTGGTGGAGGAGCACGGTACTCCACCAGGGCTTTGCCAAGCACTACGAGAGACGAGGAGGGAGAGAGGTAGGGTTGTGCCTTGGGGGAGAGAGACTCGTGTGTTGGGCAGCCCCAAAACCTCCACTTTATATAGGGGCAAAGGGGAGGGGGAGGCGCCCTAGGGTTTCCCCTAGGGGGGCGGCGGCCAGGGCAGATGGGATCTCCCCCTTGGGTGACTTGGCCCCCAAGCCAGGAGGTGGGAACCCTAGATGGGGTGCCCCAAACCCCCTGGTCACGTGGGAATAGGTGAGGGGGGCGCACAGCCCCTTAGTGGGCTGGTTTGCCCCCTTCCCTTGGCCCATGAAGCCCCCAACACTTGCCGGGGCTCCCGAAATACCTTTCGATCATGCTGGTCATCACCCGGTACCTCTGGAACACTTCCAGACTCCTAAACCCTTCGTCCAATATATAAATCTTCACCTCCGGACCATTTTGGAACTCCTCGTGACATCCGGGATCTCATCCGGGACTCCGAACAACATTCGGTAACTGCGTAAATACCTTCCCTATAACCCTAGCATCATCGAACCTTAAGTGTGTAGACCCTACGGGGTCGGGAATCATGCAGACATGACCGAGACATCTATCTGGTCAATAACCAACAGCAGGATCTGGATACCCATGTTGGCTCCCACATGTTCCACGATGATCTCATCGGATGAACCACGATGTCAAGGATTCAATCAATCTCGTATACAATTCCCTTTGTCTACTGGTATGATACTTGCCCGAGATTCGATCGTCGGTATCCCGATACCTTGTTCAATCTCGTTACCGGCTAGTCCCTTTACTCGTTCTGTAACACATCATCCCGTGATCAACTCCTTGGTCACATTGTGCACATTATGATGATGTCCTACCGAGTGGGCCTAGAGATACCTCTCCGTTACA